>NW_010299768.1:0-11132 GCF_000700745.2 Antrostomus carolinensis | reverse complement strand
CAAAACCTTGCCACACAAACCCAATACACTCAATAACGTAGGAACACAATATGTCACATAAAGCCAATACAATAAGGAACATATGGATATTGTTTATTCTGCACAATGAATGAAGATACATTCCATAAAATCGTACATAAAGTTTGTTTTAAAGTACTTAAGAAAATTTCATATAAGGAATTCTATGTAACTAAATGTTTGCCACACACAGTAATTTTAAAATGGATTATTATTACAAGCATTTTAAGGAAGATATAACTTTGATTTAATTATATGTCAGTGTGACATGAGCCGAAAATCTTTTGCAGCATTTTTTTAGCACTGTTGCTTAAAGAAATCTTGAAAATTCTCTTGTGATTGAAAGTTCATTGGAAAGTTTCTCTTCCTCTCCATTACCTACTTCATGGTGCTTTGACAGATCTTCTATGCTCAGCTGTAGCACTGACTAAAACAAAGCTGTAGTTTTGTAAGCAGTAAACTAAGCATATCGTATTCAGATTAAAAGGAAAACAAAACTGAAACAACACTAAGAGTGAGGGGAGAATCAAGTTGTTTCAAATAATGTGTTTTATTGTCAAAATTTTATCAAAACATCTTTTCATTAATTAAATATTCTCTGCATTAGGATCTTGTAGTTTTTTATTTTTCTTGCATTTTTTCATACTTCTAGAAAAGCAAAGGTGCATTTTTAAAAATGTGAAGGGTGTTTTGGACAATAATGTGATTTTGAAGTACTCTTACAGTTTAGCTTTTACTTCTGTGATAGTCTTGAGGCTACCTCAAACAACCTTGTACATTCTGAGGTCAAGCATCATTGGGGAAACACCTATTTTAATGAAATAATTTAAAAGATATCCTTGGAAGACTAAAGATTATGATAACTTTTTTTACTTTGTCAGTATACTTTGGATGGACAGAGGTAGATAATAGGTACATTTTTTAAAAGTTTTCTACACAGATAAGCTGTGATAAGACAAAAGGTTAGCCACTATTAGGGAAAAAGCATACTCACTATGTGACTCTTGTTCTTCAGCTGTCATGACTCCAAGGCAGTTCCAGAGCGAAGACTTGTAAGTCATTACTTTAATCTGTGGGTTATTAAGTATCACAGTTGCTAGAATTCATGATGGTCAAAACATTTTCAAATTAGGAGAGGAGAGGAGAGGAGAGGAGAGGAGAGGAGAGGATTTTTTAACTGCTATGTTTGGGAATGTCTAAAAGGTCTTAAAAAATTGATTTAACTCTTGGAACCAACTCTTTTGGCAAACTTGGAAAATATATCTCCTGTCTGTCCTAAATGCATATTGAGAAATAATATCAATAATGCCTGGAAAATTAGGCAGCTGTTGTGGCTGTCCTCAAAGGTATGGAGACCTTAGTCCAAAGTGAATAATTTTTATGTCATCCATGGCTCAGGGTTAGGCACTGTTGGATCAGAACATGCAAATTTGAGTCTTGAGCCCTGGTTCAAGCGAACACCTTACATTAGGACAGTGCTTAAATTTATAAATTTATAAATTTATAAATTTATAACTTGTTTAACAATTCTTTCTTAGCTGGACTGAAGTAAATTAAGGAATAGACTGTTAGGATGACCAAAGATATTCATCTTAACAGCTGTTTGAATTACCATTACTTGATGCTTACTTCCTTATTATCTGATCCAAATCTATACAATTTTGAGTCTTGATGCTTCTGATGAATTAGTGCTGTCTGTTTAATGGATTTTTATAAGAAAAACTCCAAATGTATCTTAGAAATCTTCACTCTTATGAATTGTAATGGTTGGCTAAAAATCTGAGAATAATTGAAAAATGAAATATCTAAAATTAATCTCCTCTGAGAGCACTTTTCCACTAAACCTTTTTGACTGACTAGTGAAAGTATAGATCTTTATTTGTTGTTTTGTATGCACCCACATTGTCCTCAAATTTAAATAAAATTATCTTACAGAAATGCAATGCTTGTTATAAGGTAATATAAGAGATGTAATTACCACCACAGGAGCTTTATTCAGAGCATTATATTTTTTTGAATGTCATCTTCATTTAAGCAGACAGCTAAAATATATACTTATATAACTATCAATATTTAATTAAGCAAAATACTTTTCTATCTCTCCTGTACCATAGCCTGAAAACAAGGAAGCTCTAGGAAGATACTTTGCTTTCCTCCTTGAAATCTCACTGTAGTCCACAAAAGGCTGCTTTCTTATTTTGCAGGATGTCACAGCTCCCTCTTTTTCTCATGAAAGTCAAATTATATATGAGTATCTATTTCTTCCAGTAGTGAAATATGTTTATAACATCCAGACATACATCTTAATGGCACTCCAGCTTCAGGTCCCCAAATACTTAATTCCTCAAAGGATTGCATGTGTAAAACAAAGGGAAGTTGAGGAGAACAGGATTAACAACCATATTCAGTTTCAACAATTTACTTTCAGTGACTTATTCCTGTAACAGAATTAAAAATCTGGTCCCATAGATATAATCTGTCAGGGATTATGTGGAAATTTCCTGTTCTTGACCATTTAATGAATACAGTGGAGCTGATAGTTATAATTAATTTCTTCTCTGGTTTTCCGAATATTCCACTTTACCCTTGGAGATAAGAGATGATCTCTTTTTGCATCATTCCTGGAAATACCATTTGTTATTTTTATCTACAGATTTATTAATAGACACAGACATAAATTTGGAAGCCTTTCACATTTTGAAATTTCACCTCTGTTCTTCATTTCAGCCTGTCATCCAGTGAATTAATCAGTGTCACTTATGTCTTGTAGTCGTGAATTTTTATCAAAGCCTCAGGCATTGCCATGGTATTCCAATTGAAATATGTTCAACACATTTTGAAAATTTGACTATGCTGCAGTTAAAAGGGTAAATTACCTTGACTCACCTAAAGCTTTTAATAATTTATGTTTTAAAAAGAGTGGATATACTGTACTGAGTTTGACTCTAATGTATTGGATAAAAACATATTTTGAGGATAAGGTTTAAGTTTTCAAAATTGCCTGTGATTCTAGATGTATAAATTAAATGCAAATGGCTAAATATTTAGGTCAGCCAAGAACTCACAGTTCTGAACTCCAGCTATTCTTCATCTGTGATAATCAGGTCAAACCATGCAAAGGCACCCCCATAAACTTAGACTAACAATAAAACAAAACAACAAAACCAATAAAACAGAAACCTATGTTTCAAAATACGGGATGCAATTGAGACTTGGAACTATTGCTTAGAATATAGTGTCTGTAAGGATTTATCTTGCATTACTGGGCATTGAGGTGAATAATGAATAGTGAGTGAATAGACAGGGTGCTTGATAGACAGGGTGCTTCCCACAATAGGTCGGATGAGATGATCTTTTGAGGTCTCTTCCAACCTGGGCTACTCTATGATTCTATGAATAGTAGACTACAAGAGGTAGCTGTAGACTTCAGCAAACTGCAGCCACACTCACTACAGACTCTACACTGTCTGTTATTTAGTAGTATACAATTGGGGCTTAAAATAATGACATTATGAGTATTGTGTGCATGGTTACCTTGGGGAATCAAAAAATAGTGAACAATTTATGCTACTAAAGTGTCTAAATATTCCTTTTTGCTTTAATACAGAGTTGGCTGAATGGAAACAAGCATATATTCAGCTGCCTCAGTGACATACTTAAATAAAATCATAATTTTGAGGGAAGTGATTCAATGACCTGGATCCTGAAGATACATTGTTCCAGTCATAGTGAAATATGTGGAAGGGAACAGCTTCCCAAAAGAGTAGAAAATATTCTTTGAAGACCAAAGCCTAAGTCCACTTGGGGTTCTTCAGGCTGGTATGTATATACTGCTCAGATGTAAAGGGAAGAAAAACCAAGATATTATTTATTTTTATTTTAATGTTATTATTATAGTAATCATCATCATTATCTTTTAACATACTATCTTTAAGACACTCAGAGCTGTATGACAGACCATTTTGTGCTCTAAATAATACATAACAGAACTGTTGATAATATTTTTACAGATTATTATTTTTACCACACTAGGGCATTTTGTGGCCTGTCTTTTGCATCCACATCCTAAAGAGTGTGAATATCCACATACCCTCTCCAGGAGCAGATCCTTAGTCAGGCTGTGTGGACTGGGAGCTGCACTTGAACTGTGTAAAGTTTGGCCCTGAGTCCTCTGTGGGCGTCAAGGACTGCCACTGTCATACCAAAACACAGTTCTCCTTATTTGTATGCTTTCTATTTTCAATCTGATATGTGCCAAACAATGCAAGGCCTGTGCTACCTTCCTTATGCTGTGAATCCGAAGCATGTCCACATGGTGGGTGCTGTAGAGGAGAGGGCTGGCATGGCAGCATACAGGACTGCAGGATGCACAGCCCGCTGGCATTTTGTAGGAGGACAGCGTACTACCATGGGACTACCTGGACTTGACTCACTGTTTTCCAAATTGCTGACTGGAAAGTACCTGCTGCACAAACCATGCCCAGGTTTTGTTTTGGTGGGAATTGTTGCTTCATATCAAAAGAGAGCCTGGGAGTGAACTAATGCTCATGTATTGTGAATAATCTTGGGACAAGGACCCAAATAAGAGCTGGAGAGCTAAAAAACTTGTAGTATGTATGTACCTTAGCCTGCTGGAAATAGTGGAGATGATACAGAATGTGCTTCACTGGTGTAAGCCACTACTTAAAAATACAAAGAGGGAACTATTGCAGTAATCTGCTCTGCAGCAATACAAGAAAGCTTGAAAGAAGACCATGTCTCAGTTATTAGTCTTTTAGGCCCTGACATTGTACCAATATAATGATATGCTTGATTCTGAAGTCTAGTATTAAATACAAAGATTAATACAAAACATGCAGCCTCTATTCAGGCTGCAGATGAAAAAAAGAACCTATAAATACCTTCGTGCAAAATTCTGGCATCTCCTGTTATGCTGCTAGCTCTACAGATAGACAAAAACAGCATTTCTGCCTGCTCTTGCTGTTTTGTTAGGTAGGAAGGTGTCTTGTAGAATATTTTAATTTCAAAATCTAAGATGAGATGACTTACGAAATTTGTAACATGAAATACAAGAAAAAGGAAAAGGTGCATTTTAAAATATGGATGTTAGCCTCCGAAGCCCAGCCCAGGCTCACCGAAGTCCACCTGCCTCCAATTGGTTTGGAACATGCCCTTCCATTACCTGGTAGTTACTAACTTTCTGTAAAGGACAAAATACATATATATTTATTTTTTACATTTCAAAGTTTTGCTTCATTTTTGTCACTACCATAAGATTTCAAGCAAAAAGGAATGTTGTACAAAGGGCCAAAGACTCATCTGTGACCAGGTTGTGTCTCCCTAAGAAGACAAAAAGATCAGAAAAAGACAAATAGGTGATGTGAAAATTAACAAAAAGATAAATGTAGGCATAAAATGAGGTATATGGCATACTATCAGTGCTCATGGTTGCTTTTTCCTTGTCTGGACTATTGCTAGGTGACTAACTGATGATTATTCCTGCTTTTCATTCTATGGTATTTTCAACAGCACATTACCTTACATCATTTTCTCAGCCAGACTGGCTCTCATTCTTGATACATATGTTAGATACAGAAGCATATTCATATTTCAGTTCTTCAGATAGTTCTTTATTTCTGCTCTTTCCCCCATCCTTTCTACACACAAAAGCTCTTCTTGCTTTTCCTGGATAGCACGACTTTGTGCTAGAATTAAGACCAATGACTCAACCTCTTTCCCATTTGCTTGCTTGTAGAAGTCTAATTTCCTAATCATTCTGCTTATTTAGGACTATTTTCAGGACACCTTCACATCTAAACACTTTTATCTGGGTATCCATACACAGCAATAGATCAGATACCTACTTGCCAACAGAATTTCAAAATACTCATGTGATAGAAATGCAAACTAGGTATGTGACAAACATTCCTAAATGTTTCTGGAAGAAGCACTGATTTCCACAACTTCAACATTTTTGTTAATTTGCTTGGAAGGCCACAATAAATGTGAGCTAGTTGCATTTTTAGCAGACAGTAACATGGAATATTACAAAGATGATCACAATGAAATTGAATTTTCCCACAGTTAGCACATAAAATATAACTGAGAATGCTACCAAAAAAAAAAAAAAAAAAAAAAAAAAAAGGAAGAAAAAAAACATTGAAGAAAGATCTTTCTGGTATCACTATAACAGTGATTAGCAGGCATTCATATTCTAATGCTTTTGATACAAGGACAATAACTATAATGTTACCACACAGAGATATATAAGTTACCACAATTATTTGCTTTTGCACATCTAAGGGTTGTCTATGAAAGATCATGTGGTATTTCATACTCTGTGGTGCCTTCATTCTGGAAAACACTGATGTTCCATGTGCAACCCAGATGCTTTAGCTAAATACAATATCCCACCCCAGGATAACACGTCTTGCACAGGGACTCATTATCTTGACAGTTTAAAACTGCTAGTAAAATTACTGAATGATGCAGAGAATGGGCCACAACCTCAGAGAATGGGCCATAACCTAAACCACACTCAGATGCTGCCTTCTACACCTTGCTGTTATCAGGATCATCTTGCCTTTCTGTGTGAAAGCCAAGACTACCTTGAGATACTTTCATCCTAGCCTCCTTGGTGAATGGGTGGACTCCCTGGTACAACAGGGATCGTGGGCAGAAGGAAGATGAGAGCACCTGCATCCTGCAGACTGCTTTCCACCCTGTCAGCTGCCAGCTCCACAGAGAACACCTGTTATCACCAGAGTAGCTGGTTCGATGGAGTCTGACAGGTGTAGCCTGACACTCTGTTATGCCTTTTGAGGTCCTAATTGCTAGTTTCTGGAAAGAACAATCAAGGTACTTATAGTTAAATAAATACGTATGTAAATCCCTTTACAGCTTTAGATGAGAAACTGAATACAATTTTCTTCCACAGATTAGTAACATCCATAGATATAAGATGGAATTTTGTTTTTCAGCATAACTGTATAACTGTCATGGGATTGAGTCTGTTATTTCTAACATCTCAATGAACTGGTTTCTTATAGTGATGTGAAACTAACTGCATTCATAACCCTCTATTTTCATAGCTGTCAAAGGGAAAATAAAGAAGACCTGGTTTTGAATTTGCAAAGTGTTTTATTTTTACAAAGTGTCAGTTTATTAGACCATCTCAAATCACATTCCCATCACGGTCCAAAGTTTTTCAGAAAGATTTGAGATGGTAATTCAGTTCTGAAAAAGTCCCTCAGTATAGTCAGCCACCTCTAAATGAGGGTTATCCTCTGCACTGTGGGACTTCAAGTACTTTGCCTTGCACGAAGGTTTTTCTCATCCTTAGGCAATGTGAAAAATTAAGCTTTTTCCCATGCTTTAGATTTTGGAAACACAGGAAAAATCTTTTCTGCTTAGCTTTAATTACATTTGTCTGTCCTTCCAAAGAGGGCATTCAAGGACTTTGTTTAAAAATCACTGTATAATTAATGGATATGTTTAATAGCATAATAGTATGTTTATTTGTGTTCCTTTCTTAATATGAGGCCAGCACAAAAAAATGGGAGGTGGGCTTAGGTGAAGTGAATAGTAATGCTATTTATAGTTGTGAAAACAGAGATATGAATCTTGCATAGAAAACAGTGAGTTACCCTTAAGAGAGTCTGCTACTTAGGTATTTTACTTTCAAAGCTAGATATGTGAAATGCAACTGCACTGGCTTTTACTGTCAAGTAATTATTGCTCACCTAATCTTCTCACCACTCTCAAGAAATAATGTTATCTCCTACAATTTTAATGGGATGATTTTGTTTGGGTTTTTCCTTATCAGGCATTACAGTTCTTACTGGTCTTGCTACCAACCTCTGTTATGATCTGCTAGCTATATATATGTGCAAAAATTTTAAAATATGTTGGCAAGATGGATTCTCTAAGGAATGCTTCTTCACATTTTAGGCACTTATGCATATTTCATTCAACTTTGTATATGTATTTTTGGGTTTACTTCATGCCAGAAATTTCAGTGAGTAACTGTGAGATAATTATATTCTGCTTTGAAAGTGAACCATTTGGTACATTAAACAAGACTCAGTCTGATGGCGGTTTGCCATTTTTACTAGAAGCAAAGCAGCCATTGTAGTTCCAAATCCTACAAATCTTGGGGTTTGTTCTTACCCTAATGAGGTAAACTGTGGTTCAGAAAGAGAGTCACATGTATTTAAAATTATGTCTGATGACAAGAACTTTTAGGATGGCTTCTTTAAGTTCTTGGTAAGTCTTCATAACAATCCAAAGGAGGAAGATCCTATGGGAAAGCATATCTTTTCATACCAGAGACAATGATACCTTCTCATCCACCTCACTCCACTTGGTAGTGGAGTTGTGATTTCTTCCATCTTCATGCAAAGAAGCTTATAGCCACTTATCATTAATGTTATCTACTTTTCTTTGGACACGTATTGGTTATTCAGCATCTGCAGAAAAACTTAACTTCCTGTGTTGAAGTTGAATTCTTAATGATTCATTTGTCTGACAGTTCTAGTGTTGGCTGTAATACAACTCTTGACAAATCCCCAAGGAAGAGAGCTATTCATCTTACTTCCACCACCATTTTCCCAGAGGCAATGGGTTCAAATCAAATCTTCCTTCTTCTCCTTTACCTTTAATCTGAAATACTCTCAAACTGAGTATGACTGTACAGGGATCAGACTCAAGATACAGCAGCCATTTGCTGGATTGTAGTTATTAAGAATTTCCACAGCTGTCATACACTGCCTCAGTTTTAATTGGTTGTACTAATAAAGGGAGCATTTCTGTGCACTGAGGCAAAGACTATCCTCATATAATTTAGGCAGCCTGCCGTAAGCAGCCTTATGGGTAAGTATTTAGGGACTGCTACTTACTACAAAAAGCTTCCCCTAAATTAAAATAGTGCATTTGAAATTAAAATAGTGCATATGTTGCATTAATAAAGTCATAAACCATGATCAGTCAAGATGCTCTATGTCACTGGAGAAGTTTTAATCAATCAAATTGTGATCTCTGTTTTCTATTGTTCCATTGTTTTTTCCAAGTCCAAGCTTTAGCTTGTTGTAAATTGTCAAAATCAAAGAACTATGGAAATAATACAAAATTTAATATACATGACATAACAAATACAGATCTTGGTTTTAAACCAGTTTGATGATTCTCTGAGCCTAAGGCAATTTGAGTACTTGTGGTTTACCACAAGCATACTTTTTGTCAGTTAAACATTCGTAATGTTTTTCTTTCTATAACCTGTACTGTCATATGGAGAATACGAGATAAGTGTTTACTTGAAAAATTCCCACTGACTTCAGTGGACATTAGGAGAGTCTCCAGGACTATATTTGCAGTGCAGGACCCCAGAGAATATCAGAGCCAGACCCAGAAGTGCACCATCACCTTATTCTCCTTCTGTCCCTCCCCTATATCCTCATCTCCATGACTAAGAAAGTGGGTGATCAGGCCAGGGGAGCATCATCATCCATCTGCGATCAGGTGTCAGAGGACTGGGACCCCAGGCATGCCAAGATGCTCATCTGCTGTGCCGTCTAGACATAGCCTAAGTGCACTTGCTACAGCATTCTGACAGCTGTACTGCAGAGACATTTTTCTTTCTTTAAAGAAATAGAAACAGTAAAACCTTGTAAATGCAACATCCATTTTACAAGGTTAAAACAAAAGGCAGTAAAAGCAAGAGTCAAGGGGTTTGGTTCATCTTCTTTTCTGTCAGTGTAACTTCAGGATGATTCAGACATCTTCTGAGAATAATGGTACGTGCAGTATTTTTTTTTTAAGGACCAAAACTGTTTTATACGTATGTAGTGTTAATATGTAATCCATAGATTTTTTTTCTGCATCTCTGTGCATGAACATTATGAAAAGAGCTGCATCCATGTGTATGGTTATGTATGTTTGTATATATGAATGTGTGTGTATGCATCTTGATCAGCTTTTATAATGATAAATACTGCTTATTAGAAAAAATATTTTTTTCTGATAGCACACATATTGCTTAAAGCTGTTGGCAAAATGCATAATCGAAAAAAGCACATTTTTTCCTGGTGATATTATTTATTTATTGCTCCTATTGCGTTCACAGATACTGAATTATTTGTTTCATTATCTCTTTGTACTTTCCAATACACAAAATCCTTATCTACAGAGAGGCTTCAATCGTATTCAAATTCTTTCTAAAAAGATTTGTAACATACTGGCTATTTTCTCACTTGTTGTACAACAGGTATCACTGGTAACATCTGAATTAAAATTACTCTTTTAGGCAAAATAGGGGGACAACTTTAATTTTGTTAGTATTTTAAAGCAAGTAGATCAAAGGGTGAGAACATTTACATTGTGTTTTAAACAGAATATGGAAATGTAATTCTAGAATGTTCTGTGCATACCATTCCTTTATCTAACGATGAACAGTGACATTATCACTGTCTGACAGATTTTGAAATTTAATAAAAGACAGTTGTGACTCTGTTATCACAATGTTATTAGCAATTTTACAGCTTCCTGTTTTAGCCATGTACATTCCTTTCTCTGTGCCTGTCAAGTATCAAATTAATAAATGGACAATGATCATAATTAACAAGAAATCAGTACTTATTATACTTTCCAGTGTGTGATCTGGGAGTACCTCATCTTCTAAGTCTAAGGAATTGCTGCAGCAATTATGTCATGTAGCAAAAATTAACAGGTAATAAACAGTCACATTCAATATCATGGATGACTCATGTATGTATGTATGTGTGTATAGCTAAGACATTCAAATGGTTTTCAGATCCTTAAGAATGAAAGTTGTTACCAAGTGCTAGACATCTGTCAGTAATTCCAACACAGAAGTCATTAAGTTACGCCAGTAAATTACAGGAATGGCTATAGTGGCTACCAGCCTGCTGGAAGACAACCAGTGCTGTCCCATCCTGAAAGACAAAGGGTACTCCTGCCTTTCACAAGAATTTTCAAAGCAGACCTGGCTAGATTTTTGCTTTGCTTGACATTGTTTTCAGTAGATTTTTAGAAAATAATATTAGGAGCTGGGAGACAGAGTTGCTTCTGGTCTATCTCGATTTCAGTAAGGCATTCGA
>NW_010299767.1:1504-1882 GCF_000700745.2 Antrostomus carolinensis | reverse complement strand
GGGAGTGGGCAGGGAAGGAAGGGCGCGTTGGCTCCAGCCGAGCATCAACCTGCTTCAAAAAACCGCGTCAAAGTGTCCTGTGGTTTAAAGGCATTTTCTAACGGTGTTTTCTTTCCTCTCCGGCCTGCGATGAATGTGTATTTTGCAGAGTTCACAGAGGGTACGTATCCCCGATGTTGTTACAAAATATTGTTGCTTCAATTTATTTTATTTCCCGAATTTCGTTTTTAAATCCATTGATACGGGAGATCAGCAATAACAATACCAGGTAATTTGGCGGTGAACAAAACATGCCCGTTTGCTGAGTCTGAATTTAGCAGGGAAGCAGATGGTACCAACGGGTTTTGTGTTTTCCTTCTCTCCTAACGCAATTGGTAG
>NW_010299767.1:0-1481 GCF_000700745.2 Antrostomus carolinensis | reverse complement strand
CCTGCTGAAGTGATATTTGCTTCAATACTTACTTAGGGGCGATTTCTGAAGTAATATTTAGTAGAACGAGTTCTGCATTGAGGAAGTTTGATTTAAGAACACAGATGACAGGTTTTGTAATCCTTCAGTTCTTACTAGCGGAAAGATCAAAAGAGGAACAAAAGTAAACCTATTTAAATAGGCAGATTTTTCCTTTTCAAATTATGTTTCTAACATGTCTGTTATTTCCTTTTTTTTTTTTTTTAAATTTATTTCTCCAGAATGAAAGACTCTAGCAAAAAGAACAACATTTTTGCTCAGTTCAGGAAGAATGATCGTGACAAGCAGAAGCTAATAGAAACTGTGGTAAAGCAACTTAGGAGTTTAGTGAACGGTATGTCCCAGCACACATAGGCCTGTTAAATCGACGGTATCTCATCATGCCAAGAGGTATTTCTTAGCCAATATTTCTACTAAACAAACAGTGGTAACAGTTAGGACATTCGGTTAACTGAGGAAAAAAGCAGTAGATGGCTTGTACATGGAATATTCAGCAAACAATTCTTTGTACATATTTTTAATGGATCAAATACTATTTTGTATATTGTAAACAAATGGTGAAAAATGAGACTGTACAATAAAAACCAGCTCAAATGTATTGTACATGGGGGAACAGCTGAACTGTAAATACATTATTTAAATATCTGTAGACATGGTGTCCAAAATTTTGCTCTGGGTAGGAATTACTTGAGAAATGATCCCGTAGTTGCTGTTTTCTGGATGAATCCTAATTTAATGATTTTTTAAGCACTGAGATACTTGCGTTTCAGATACCGCCTACCATTTTCCTGCATTAAATGTATATTAGCCTTAAAGTGATTGGACAAAATTTTGTATACCAGATTTTGTAGTCTGGAGGTATGAAAGAATCTTTTGATTTTTAGTACCTTTGAAAACTATCTGAGAACTAGACGTGGTATTTATTTAGCACTAGTGCTTATAGGCTTTGTTCTTCAAAAGGGTTTGATCTTGAGGTTGTGAATGTAAATAACCATTTGAATTCTTTATAACGTGACTTTTTGTTTTGTTTTTGTTCCTCAGGGTTACCATTTCTAACTGTACTTTTGTAAGCTCCCGGGTTCTTTTCCCCAGGTTGCCACTGTTGGTTTTGTGCCGCATCTGTTTGTCAGTATGTGCTTTCTACTGCCAGACCCATCCCAGCGATTAGTATTTCGTCCCACCGCCAGTCTCTTTGCACTGTCCCCTCCTGGCTATTTTAGACACAAAGAGAATGTCTAACAAATACAAACCAAATGGAATGTGTAAAAATAATGTACATTTTCCCTGTATTTTTAAGTTATTGATGCTCTAAATACAGTAATATAAACCTCACCCGTATTCCTGTTTGATTTCACGCACCAGAATGCACCTCAGAGCTGGTTTTGTGGGGACCTGGACAAGTCCCGGCTCTTTGGTGATTTACCCCCCGGGACAGGCGGGCG
>NW_010299766.1:16825-28541 GCF_000700745.2 Antrostomus carolinensis | reverse complement strand
TATTATAAATATTATAATAGATATTATTATAAAAGTTAAAATAGAATTATTTATGCTTCCACCTCTTGGATACATTAGGTTTAATTTTAGTGACAAGATTCACATGGAGGCATCAATATTGCTCATATTAGTCAAGTTATATATTTATTCAAGATCACTGCCCAGTCAGGACTCTGTTTTCTTCCCTCCTGAAACAGCAAAATACTCAGAAAGGGAGAACACAAAGACCCAAGACCAAATTACCTCTATCACCTGCCTTGGCTTCTTGTCTTGGACTCATCCAGTTTGTTGGCTTTAAACAACAGGAGCTCTGCTCTCATAAATAGCAAAACGGCCACATTCACCATCACAACACACTTCTTCACTATCTGTCACTGGTTTCAAAGAGCTTATTTTTGAGAAAACAAACAAAAGAAAAACAAGTATTTGGCCCTGCTGGGATTTCAGCACTGAAAAAAAAAAATTTTTGTTTAAATCTAATTTCTACCCCAACCACTCCCAGAAAAATGTAAATTTGCTTTAAAAGTTTTGCGTAACTTTGCGCTATAGACTACAGAAGTCGACTTCCACCGTATCTAATAGGACTTGCAATTGCCTAGCACCCTACAGGATCGAGACTGTGCTCTGAAGTTCATGGCTGCTGAGTGTGTCCGCAATCTTTAGATTTATGCTCAGCTATTTTATGAGCTCAATTCACTTCTGTCATATGTTGGCACAATTCTATCAATGTCAGTTTATTTCCAATAGCTTATGCCAGCACATCTTTCCAAAGGAGTGTGAGCTAGTGAAAAGGCATAAACCAGGTCCACGAACCCCTCTGCAACAGAATGAATCTATTCAGCAGTCATAATCCCGTTTCAAGTATTTCCGCTATTTCTCTTAAATATTTCTTCTTTAGAATGTTATGTCTACTCAAGAGCTAATGTGACAGCACTCAACAATACCTCCTAGTATGCTTGGATATTCAAACTTTCACATTCCCTCGGGGGATACTTAGAAAATAAATTATATACAGAAATGTGCCTACAACATAACTTTTCACACCTGCTGCATAGCCTCACATCCCCCCGATGAGTCTTGTGATACAGGCCTTTGCAATCTCTAAACACATTGTAATAAGCACTATCAGAGGAGTAGTATCCTAAACAGTGTAGGTTCAGCAATGCTGATGGCATTGGAGGAACTGGCAGGATAATAATTTATAACCAGGAGTTTCAAAGGATTGCCAGGACAACTTACCTAGATGGTCAGCTTCTCCAGGGACTAATAAAGCCACAATCCAGTATATAACTTTTGGCAGATCTCTGTTAATCTTCACTGAAGCTGCTCAGGGAAGGAACTAACCTCCATGCTCTTATTGGCATTTTAGCACCTCTGTGACCTTGTGTTATCACTGCTAGCCTGAGCAGCCAAAGTCCTGCTCGAGTAATGCCTTCTTTAAGGAGCACAGACTGCTAAATTAATCATAGAGGCCACTTTTAGACTGGAGAATGGGAGACAGACAAGGTGTTTATCTTTTCCTGCTCTTTAAAATTGCTCTTGCTTTCTTGGGTTAACCCCTTCTTTTATTTCATTTTTGAAATGGTTGCATACAAAATACCTATCAGAGAGAACAAACTGTGAAGTAACATCTTATTGCTATAGGGACTCCTAGTATAGGGGACACTAGTGCAGGAATTGTACAGAGACAGGTCACTTTACCAACAGGCAAGACAACAAGTAGCACTGGAAGTTAACAGAACACAATTTTTTACAATCACTCTGGCAAGGAACTGAAGAATATTCAATGCAATTGAAATTGCAGGGAGAACTTAATTATTTGTAGTCCGACTTGTTCAGAACACAAACTAATGCTCTGGTCTACCTAAATGTACTACACAGTTCTGGTGGACTGCAAGGCTTCTTATAAGGGAATTTACTCACAGATTTTTTAAAAAAGTAGAGGTAAAATTCAACAGTCTTTGCTATTATGTGTTTCCTCTAAAAACATAGGCCATGCAACCTACTGATATTTTTGGTTTAGTTCTGCTCTCAGAAAAACTGCACATAGTAGAGGATTTCTCTACCTCAGATTACAAGCAAGGAACAAGACATGAAAACGTACCTCATTTCTCAGTTAGTCTGCCATCATATAAGGCCTGATTTCCAAATCCACAGATTTGAGCAGAAAGATTTCAATTTCATTCAACTAAGTAGAATCAAATCCATAATACAAGACAAGGACAAAATGGCTGCAAGCCCAATACACAAGCACAGGTCTCAAGAATTTGGTATGTAACAATTGTGAAAAATTGTGTGTTTTCAGGCATAACAATTTTCTCAAATGAAAATAAAGTATTCACAAAAGGCAAGTATACAGTGAGGAATCAGACATCACTCACTGTCTAAATTAGTACAACTGCATGGATCATGAGCCTGATCAATAGCAAGAAACAACTTATTCCATCAAAAGATCAACAGTGTCATTCATATGGCAAGAAACAGAATAATGGGCTTAACATTTCAGATTAGTAGTAACTCCTGTGCAGGTGAAGAAATATCTTCTGTGAAAAGATCTGTATGAAACCGTAATGCACGCAGGTATGCTCAGTATTGCTTGTACCAAAAGCCACAAGGAAAGTTTAAATCAAATCAAGTAGAAGGATGCTTGAAGAAGAAAAAAATAATTTAAAAATTACTTAAAGATATGTAAAACCAGAAGAAACAAGATAAAAGTGAAAAAAGAGAAATACCTTTATTTTAGGAGAGGACCTCTGTTACAGTATTAGGAAAGCAGATCAGTAAGAAGTGAGATAAATTAACTTGGAATTCACACACACAGAATACCTGGATCTGGAAAATAAATGTGGGTATCTCACAAGGACATATGTCTCAAGATTTTCTAAAAATTCCTCTATTTTTTCATCAGACAAAAGATATAAAACCCTCAATTTTTCTTAGCAGTTTTCTTGAAGAAGTTGCCATGGAACAGGATTTCCAAAACTTTCAACATTAAAAAGAAATAAATTCAAGTTTTATGATAACATTTTAATCCAGCCACATCACAGCAACTGTGACTCATCAAATCTTAACCCTAACACAGCATGAGAAAGGAGAAAAAACTCAGGTAAAAAAGCATGAAACCAAGCCAGTTTCAAAGAGCTTTGTGACTGGAGGCAGATTTCGGTGACTAGTTTTCATAATACCTTCAGCTCCAGTCTTTCACTGGAGCATGAGCCAGGGTTGCCAGGGTCACCATGGTCCAGGAGATGAGGAGATAGTAACACACAAAATAGAGAGGAAAAACAAAAGAACAAGAAGATTCATGGCTGAATTTGTAGTCTTTGCAGGGTTTAATACATCTCCTTAGAGATCTTAATTGCACATCAATCTTCTTCAGCTGGAGAATGAGAGGTGAACATGTGATTCTCCAGCTCAGCACAGAGGGCAAACTGGAGTTAAAACACGAGGAGAAAAGAAGGTCATGCTCAATCCAAACTGGATTTTTCCCCCTCTTACCTTGAAAAGACAATAAGCTTTTCCTTAGTGCCTGCCATCACAGGGAAATTACTTCAGAACAAATAAGGATGTGATTTAACAGCATTCTGTCTGTAATTCCCTTATTCTATACCTCAAGTTCTTTTTGGCAGTTAAGCTTAATCCACTTCTAACCCACACAAAGGCATGCTCAGTGCAGGGTGCCCACACAAGGAATTAGTAGAGAATAAGTATGCTAAGCTAACAAGACCTTAGCACAAAGTTCTTCATCAGCCTTCACTGCCAATGTCATTCTTGTTATTCACAGAGACTTAAAGTGCCAAGGTAGGAAAAAGAATTACGTGAGAATCTTTGCTATGATTTCCACTCCTATGACTGGAAGACAGACAAGAATTCCCCTCAGTGCTGGCTTCATCCAAGCTATCTAGCCATATTCAGAGCTGAATATCCAAGAACGGAGTAAGGTCCAGTCTACGCTATGTTTAGATGAACCGGACACCAACCACTTTAATGGCTTTAAGCTGTTCCTGGTTTAGGTGGCTCCATGTAGAACATCTACATTTCTTACTGTATGAACAACTTATCTGTGTGATGATAGTAAGAAAAGTTTTGGTTACAGTCTAAACTTATCAGATCTAGATTGGAGATTTATGTAATCAACAAAAAGTTTATTAGTAACTATTACCTTCTGTTTTAATTTAAAATTTAGTTTAAATTTTAATTTAAAAATGATTAAAGTCACTAGAGTTGAGATGAATGTCTCACACTCAAATTCTCAGGATCCCTGCTCTCATAGTTCCTGTTCCTAAAAAAATTCAACACAGAAATGCCATATAACATGACTCCAATCCATACCAACAATACTTAATTCCAAGGGCAGCTTAGAATCAAGTACAAAAAAAAATAAAAATCCAAGTGATAAGCATCCCCAGCATCTACTGCAGAAAAGTCATACTTTAAACTACATTCCCAATAACACTTTTTCCCCCTTAAGGTTTGGGAATACATAAAATTTCTTCACAGACTTAAATGGAGACTGTTAGGATTAAAGTTATGGACTATTCCTTGATAGGCATGCAATGACACATGTTCAGACCTTTTTAAAACATCTCCTCCTAAGTTACTCATGAGTCTATTAGAACACTTGAGAAAAATCAAGCTTAGCTTTTCCTGTTGATTTCACAGATTCACAAAATGTTAGGGATTGGAAGGGACCTCGAAAGATCGTCTAGTCCAATCCCGCTGCCAGAGCAGGAACACCTAGATGAGATTTCTCATTTCAAGATGAGAGAAATGCACAAAGCAAGATATGAGTGGTATCAAACCACTGCACTTTCTCATTAGGAACTGTTCTTTCTTGCTCACTAGCTCTCTTACATTTAAATTCTGAACAGCAAAGAATGTAGAAGTCTCTCCTGCTTCTAAAAATAATACTTACATTTTCTTTTTCTACAAATAAAAAAAAGTGTAACAGAATCTGTGTGTTCTTTGGGGGAAGGAGAGGCCTTCTTAATTTTTAAAACCAAACCCACATTTTGAATCTAAGAAGTACATTTCAGGGTCTGGCATCTCAACTATAATGTAAAACCTGCACTATCAAAAAGATGAAGAAGAAAAAGCTCACTTGTCTTCCCTGGAACTCTACTGCCCTTAGGCATGAGCCAGAAATAATCCCAGAGGCAGGATGCAAATGAAATGTCTCGTCAGCGCAGGCCTTAATGCATTTTACCTTAAACATTTACATTAACAGATGGTCCCCTGCAGTCCTATAAACTCACTCCAGAGTTCATTTCCATCTCACTCCAGGCCCCATTTGTCATTGGCTGAACAGCAGAATGTCACAAGGGGGCTGAGCCAGAACAGAAGAATGGGACAAACTGTATGAAATAACTGGTGTCACCTACACATATGTATTTGACCTCAGTTAAAAAGGGAGAAAAATTGAAGGTAAAGAGGAAAAGGAAGGAATAAGGCAATGATCAGATGACCTAGTACTACTAGTAGTAAAAAAAAAAAACCAACCCACCAACAAGAACAAAAAAACCCCAAAACCAAAACAAAAAACCACAAACCCACAACAAACAAACAAAAAAACCCCACCACCCACCACACTGCTGCTCTTGGTGATGTCCAAAATGCTACTGTTTCAAGTGGACATGTAGCTGTGATCTGTGAAAGTGGCCCAGGCTGGCTTATGCATTGAAGGGAAGGAGACTGAGTGGCTCATTCGGATCAGGAAGATACGTGATTCAGCCAGGCTCCTCAGCCCTCACTTGTGGGAGGGGAAAACTCTCAGATCAGTCCAGTGCTCATGTACATTACTTCTGCTTTTGCTGAGCCTCTAAATTTTCAGCTCTGTCACAGAAAGTGCTATCAGTTTAACCAGGGGAAGAATAGAAACCTGAGCCCTGCTCTGGTAGGTTGAAAGATAACAGCTCTTGAGCTCATCTGTTGCTGGGGTTTGTTATAGCAAGGAAATAAATTTTAATTTGCTTGTGTCATTTTTTCCTTGGACAAATGTCAGAAAGAAATTGTCAGAACAGAGATGCCTGCCAAAACAAAAATCTCAAGTGCAAGAGGAAGAACCACAAATCAATCTAGTTGAACTCAGCGAAGGATAAGAACACAAATGGATCAAAACTGGCACAAGGTGATACTTCTTTATTCAGGGGCTGAAGAATACAAGCAACAGAGTTTGATCTATATTCTCACCAGACTCTTACACAGAAGCCATAGGTGCTCAGACTGACCCAGATGTATAATACACTGTCTTATCTCAGAACATTCCTCTGAAGCACAGAAATATCAACTCTATTTTACAAACATGAAACTGAAGCACATCAGAGACAAACAACTTCGTCACCACACAAAGAATGTCTATAGTCAAAAAGAAAAGTGAACTGGGTCACTCTAATCTCAGGTTAGTGTCATAATCTTTCAGCTCTTCCCAGACCATGTAACTGTTCTTCCTCACTGTGTAAGTAGGAGGCAGGTACCGGGATGAACTAGTACTAGGGTCTACACTGCTTTGTTGTGATGGTAAGAAAAAGCACAGCCAATCCATTTCTTCACCTGAGAGAGGATGCCTTTGCTTATTAAAATAAAAGCTTATTTTACTTTTCTAAATTGCTTCAGGGCATAGAATATACTGCACTTCACATTGCTTCCATTACTTTTATACTGTAAATTTGAATATGAGACTTACATTTTTAAATGAATGACAGTGCTCTATAGTAAAGCTGCATCTTCATAAGAATATACCACTGTTTCAGATTACTAAACTATATTGTTCTGTTTAAATCAGAGGAAACTTGCCTACTCCCACAATCTTTATATTGAGTCTTTTAGTCTGAGCCAAAATGTTAGGCAATTGTGAAAAGTACTGTCTTCCACTCACCAGTAATGCTACCATTTCACATGGGTTCTTGGTAGCAGTTCACTATAGCCCAATGAATTCACAGGTCTTACACCAGAGCATCCAGGTGCTTTGGAACAGGGTTTTCCTGAGCAAAATTTAAGACCCTATTAATAAAAACATATTTTTTTTTTTACATCTCAGACTACAGAAGACATGCACAAGTTTGCCATGTTCCATGTATTTCAGAGGCTAGTTAGTAGAAAGCCAAGCTTCATAAAAAAACAGAAACAGAAAAACTGAATTCTTCTCCGAAGGTCTGTTAGTTGGGATTCATGATAGTCACACATTCTTTTCTTTCTCTAGAACAGCATCTGCTCTGAGGAAAACCTCTGCCCCTAAAATGAGTCAGCTGTATTCACGATAACCCACAATTTCTAATTTTCCCATCATCTGCCTAGCTGAAAACCCTGCTGGTACCTAGCAATCAGAGCAAGTCACACCTACCAGAACGGGTACAGGAGAGCTGCTGGGTACTGCACTCAGGGAGAACACCTCCCTCTCCTTCCTTGCAAACTTATGCCACTTTCAAGTGTAACTGAGGGACTGTATCAAGAGGGAAATGACAATCTTGTAGAGATAGACAGCTAGATAACAGACAGCTATATTTTTTGAGTATTAACATTACTGAAAACTAGTTAGAAATTATCAGTTCGGCTGAATAAAAACTGGCCGTGGCCTTTATTTTAAGCATTTTCAAATTAATCAGTTAATTATTAGAGTTCTTTGTCAGAAGTCTCCCTCATTTAGGCTTTGACTGGGGTAGAAATATATTTTATTTTACACATTCAGTCTGTACATAATGAAGAAACACAAGGAATCCAGCAGTGAAACTGGTTCTTTAAAGATGTGATAACAAAACAGATTTGAATAGTGGTATTAAGAAGGATGACCCTTCCACTTAGGGAGTCAGTGGCCTAAACACTACACTGCAACAATATTCCCTTCCAGCAGTTAAAATGTAAGCCTGAATGCTGCTGTATTGTGTCTGCTAAACTGGGTGAACCTCTGACAGGGTTGCAGTGGGAGGGGATTTTAGATACCACCTTACCCTGAAGGCAGACATCAGAACTCCTCTCCAGAGCAGCATGGTCACTGTGAAATTCAGCCAGCACTGCTTGCAGAAAGCATCTCTGGTTGCATGTCAAGTTTTCCCTTCTCTCCTTGCTGCTCTTTACTCTCTCAAAAAAGCTGGGGAAAGAACATGCCCTCGGAGCTTCAATGCTGGCTACTTTATATTTGTTATTGTAATTACATTTCTGTCTTCTGCTTTTAAAAGTCAGAATATATCCTATAAGTTTTAACAAACTGCATTTCTTAAATACATATGCCAGTCACCTTCAAGCAGCCAGACTTTTCCAATAATTACCAGCTTGGATACCACAGTCCTCCTCCATTAATAGTAGGCTACACTAGGGATTGGTACAGGCACCGCAGTATGTGTGGTAGCGCCTGGTGTAGTGGCACTAGGCAGATGTCTAGGGTACTTGGACAACTCTAGAAAATATACACCAACACAACACACTGCTTTAAGCAGCTTTTGTGTGTATATCCTGAGGGAACAGAGGTGACTTCTACAGGAGCAGCTATCCTCATAGCTCTTCTTGGGGCAAAGGGCTTCATAACAGGGAACAAGTTGTCTCCATTAGCAGGTACTGGCCTTTGCAACAGTGACTACAGCACATTCCCCATGGAATCCTCCCCTGAGCCATCCCCATGTGTTACTACCACAGGGAATTCAAGTCCTGGAACAAAACAAATGTTTGAGTACAGCTCTGTTCTTTGCAGAAGGTTTGTACATGCCTTGCTCTCACTTTTTATGTCATTTTGACTCTGTAAATGAAAGAAATATACACTCTGTGCTACTGGATGAGATCATGGTCATGAGTATTTTATTGCAACCAAGGCAATTTTTTTCTCATGAATCTTTTCTATTCTTTCAGTGAGTGGCGATTTAAGCAAGTTACATTTATAGCACTGATTCTGCAGAGGGAGGGAGAGAGCGCACAGTGAGCTAGGACTGCAAGTGATGTGTCTCAAGGGAGCTAAAACACAGATGTCATAAAAAGCCATTTCAGAAATTGTACACAAAGACACAGCTGTGCAGTGGGAAGGAAAACAGGTGGCACTGGCATCAGGGGCTGGCAGAGCATAGAAATAAACATGCTGCCTCGCGTTACAGTACAACATTGCCACGAGGTACCTTCAAAAAGGACCCCCTTAAAAAGGCCCTCTTAGAAAAGGGCCTCTTTCTCCACTGCCTCTAGAGATGATGCTGAGGTTAAGCAGCCCTCTTCAAACAAAGCATCCCCAGAGCACAGAGTGCATCTGTCCATGATCTGTGAATTTACACAAGCTACCAAAGACTTGTGAAGTCATCTGGAGTTAAAAGCCCCTCAGCAATATACTAAATCAGTCCCACACTCACCCTGGAGTCTTCTACTTAGAAGCAGCTGTTTTTCTACTGATTTTGTTCAGTTTCACACCCTGAGGTTGAATAGGCCAGTTATCCCCCTCACTCAGTGTCAGAGAGTCAAGGTCAAGAGACAGAAACTGAAGAAGCACAGGACGCAGGAGTCATCTTGCTGCCTACTCACAAGAGCAGGCTGTTTCCTTACCCTCTAGTCTGTTATTCTGCAGACAAATCCTCTCTGTACAACAGATTTTGAAGCTCTCTCCTCAGCGGCTAGACCAGATTTAAAGGCAGTGTGATCCTATTAGGATGTGAGGTCATGCAATTTACTGCTATAAATCAACTGCCTTGGTTCAAGTTTCAAAGGTCAAAGCAGCTCCATCTGAGGTAGTGGGGAGCTCACCAGTTCGCTGACATCTGACACCTTGCAATATTTTTAAAGTATGTTCTGAAAAGCAACAGCAATAAAAATGACAGCGTAGAGCTCCCTATTTATTCTTTCTACGATGCCACATCAAATTGTCTGAACAGACAACTCAAAAACCTAATGTACCCATCTGCACTGTACTTCATCTCTTGCATCACCATCCACAACAAACATCCTGTCCTGGGAACATAGCTGGCACTACTGGTGCAGTCACGATAAATGCACTAGGAGGCCCACTCTGTCCCTTACGCTTTGCAAAGGTACTAAATCTAATCTTTTTTATAAGGATACAAGTATAGCCCAAATAGGTAAACTGGGACCATGTCTGTGGCATCTGTGCTTGTTTTCATATGTGCTTTTTTCTAATTCCATAAATTCCAAATAACTACAGAATAATGGCATATGCTTACATCTGACTGTTCATCTGTAGAAAGAAGCGAATTGTATGCCCATCCACTTCTAAAAATCACTGGGGTAGACGTCAGGTTGATCAAAATTGAGATATCAGTAAAGCAGAGTTAACTTAAGAATATTAAATAAGCATGTTAAAAATGGGAAGTGTATGGAATTACCTTTGATATTAGGCACTTTGGACCCTTTAATTTTTTCTCCAACAGTTATCTGTATTTTTATGCCAAAATGAAAAACTGATGGATACAGTACGAATATGCCAGGATTTATGATTATTAGGAAATTTCTTAATGCTATTACATTTCCAAATATTTATATTTATATGATAAATAGCATTTTCTTCCACATTGTTTCCTATGGCTCTGAGGTAACCCAGTGGTACAAGGTGCATCTCAGAGGCACCAAAGTTCAGTACACAGCACTTAAAAACAGAGAAAACAATAGTGTTGGTGGTCAAAAGAAATCAGATTTTAAGATAAAGAGAGCTCAGTACAACTGTAGTGATCACAGCAGGAGAAACTTTAAAGATAAAAGCCCCTCCTGCCCCATGGGTCAGCTCCACTGACAGAGCGCCTCCAGCTGGAATTCAGCTCCCCTGGACTGCTGGAGCTCTTGCCAGCCCAGCTTCACTGTAATCTCTCCTTTGACTCCCACAAAGCAACTGCAAATTTTTGCTGATAATTTAGTTTGTAAACTGGATGGTTCTCAGACATCAGGCATGTGAAATAACCAAAGAGTTAACAAAAATTTATTTACAATTGACTCTACTGAAATTTTTCTTTAGCAGCTCAAGCAGAGAGAAAATACAAAACTAAGCTTGATGCTGGGCAGCCCTGCTCTCAGGATCAAAGGACCACACAGCTGGGAAAAGTAACCTTGCAAAGAAAGCATGGGCCCAGGACAGTATCATACTGTTAAGCCTGGCTCTTCAGCAGGCTCCTTGAAATTCTGGAAAAAGGCATTTAAGAACTTTGGGACAAATCTAATTCTTCAGTCTTTATCCATAAAGATAATTATGGGTGTGTAAAAACAGCAAGATATCCAGGGTGTTAGAGGCTGGATTAATGCAATTTGGGTATTCACAGTCCGTTTTCCGAGGGTAGCATTCAATTCAGTTCAAGTTAAGCACCACAGTGGATCTGTTATGAAAGGCACTGAGCACACAAATTCTTTTAACATCACTAAGAAGTCCAATTCCTCATAGTGACTGCAGGGGTAACAAGGTAGGTGAATCAAGCTTCTTACCTCAGTGTGTAAATTCAAATTCCTCACATGTGAGAACCCCGACCCTGCGTTTTCAGGGGAAAGTATGGATAAATAAATAATACTGGATAATAGCTAATTCTTCCCAGCCTGCTGTGGCTTTGGCTCAGTGCTGTTACAAACGCTTTTCACTCATTTAGCCAACTGTGGCCACAATCCCATCTGCATTCAAAGATGCCTGGCTCTACTAATTTTTGTAACTCAAAGCAGTGCATCACTCTCAGCAGGCTAAGCCCTGGCTATTGATTACTCCTTAGCAGAAACTGCTACAGCCCTGTTTGGCCACAGGCCAATGATATCAGATTCCTCT
>NW_010299766.1:0-16798 GCF_000700745.2 Antrostomus carolinensis | reverse complement strand
CCCATAAATTAGTTAAGTGCCTGGCAGGCCCAAGGCCCTCCCCACTCTTACTCTCCACGCAATCTCCCCTTTGACTAACATGCCAGAGCACCAACATGGCTCTTTGTAAATCTAATTGAAACAAATGCTATTGACCCAGACACATTTGCAAGTAAATCTGGTTGGACTTCAATCAGAGAGCATGTGTTTGACACCAAATTATGCTTAAGTGCTGCAGCAAGAAAAATGGGAACCGTGCTCTGGCAGATAGACACACAAAGGGAGGACTTAATTAAAGGACTGAAACTAACGCCTTCAAGCCTAGAAAATGAGATTCAGAGCTGAAAAGGAGAAGTGCAGGGCTGCCTCTTATTATAGGAATCTAGCACTACAGAGATTTGTTGCCCTCCAAGAAGCTTGGGCACAGAGAAAGATCCTACACTGCTGTGAAAAGGGCAACAATCAGAGAGAGAGGCTAGGGGAAAGTTAACTACATTGCAGGAGACCTGAAAATGTCACCTTGTTTTGTGATTAGGGATTTTTCAGTCCAAGGCTGAAGATGAGGAAAGCACAGTCTGCAACTGCTGCTCCAAGGAATTACCTTCAGAAAGGCCACAGCGATGCTACAAGTGTAATACAGCTACCAATCCTGTCCTCACCCAGATAATAATCAGCCATATATTACTGAAACAAAGATGAATCCCAGCAAAAACAACTGCAGTAGACAACCAGATCTCCTGTACAATAACCTCACACAGCACGAGAGACAAGAAGGTCCTGCGAGGGAAGGTAAAATGCCTCCTCACCAGTGTTACCTGAACCACAAAATGTAACAATCATTGCTTGCTACAATTCAAAGAAAGAAAAACATTATATCCCGCAACAACCTGGAGGCCAGAAGAACATACGACATTCCTTAAAAAACAACAACAACAACAAAAACCCAACAAAAAAACCAAACAAAACTAAAACAGAACCCAACCTTGTCTATTCCCACTACAAACAGACTAAGACAGCTCACCATTTTTATTTAACGATGCTCATTTGGGTGTGATATTTATCAAATAACTATGCCAATATAAAACCTAATTAAACATAATTCTGTATGTTGGCACAGTGACAATGGCATAGGATCTCTGACCCTCTTCTAGAACTATTATGCTCTGTGTCTGAAGTCTTCTTCATGCCTTTCCCTCTTTATCCACTTTCTATCATGGTGAAATTTCACTGTTTGTAATAAATACATTGACTGAAAGTGCAAAATTGTTTCCAACACCTGTCAAAGCACACTTGAGACTAGCAAAATACAATCCTCCTTGAGGGTTAGAGGAAGAAGGCACAACCAAACCTCCCAGGCTGGCATGTCCAAATGAACTTTTCAAAGCTAAATCCTCTGATCTAGCCCTCCTAGAAATCAGTGCAGTCTCTGCTGCTGTCATTTGGGTTCCCACTGAAGCAAGGCAGGCGGTCTCACAGATCAGTGGGCAAGTTGTGCCTCTGATGTGTTTGACTGTCACATTCATAAACACAACAAGCTACAGCATCAGCAATGGTAAAGCGGCTGGGGGTGGGAGGGAATTCGATACAGTTCACAAACTGCAGTGCACAACATCCATCAGCACAAACAAACCCAGTCCACAGCTCTCCAAGCCTGGCTTTCACAGTAGGGGCAGGCAGCTGCCCATGCTGCCCTCTGTCCTGTGTCTGCTTTTTTCCTCAAGCCGTGAATCTCCAGAGCCGGTAAGAGCCACGTCCTGTGGAAAAAGCTGTTTGCAAGCACAGAGCTACTTTTCTGTCACTGTGACCTACTGGGGCATGTGGCTACAGCCTGACAAACACAGACCATCCAGGACACTTTTAGAAGCACCTCTGAGATGCCCTGCCTTTTTCTTAAGGGGAACCAAGTGCCTAGCATTTCTCTGAAGTGACAATTACACAAGCTACATCGAATGCCCTAGACAATTACATATCAGCTCCAAATAAGAATCATGGTACCTGACCCCAGCAAAGAATGTGGAAAGGAATGAATTTCAGGTAAACGGTTTTCCACTGTGGCACTGGAGTATCAAGGAGAAGTGTGAGGTTAACCGCTTTGCTCACTGTTGTGAAAAATGTGCAAACATCAGTGGACTACTCACATGAGTTACTGTCTATCAGGCGATGATCTCCACCCACATACCATACCATCTCCTCTTAGCATAACAAGTACGTATGCAGAGAAGTGGTTTTTTCTTAAAAAAAAAAAAAAAAAAAAAAAAGGGCAGTAAAAAAGAGCAGTGAAATTTTTTGCTTCTCTTTCCTCTCACTGAAATACTATTTCTCAGATGAAATAGGAGTATTTAACAGCACACTGAATTGCGCAAAAGAGATGAAGAAAAGGATTCCATATTCAAATTTTAAAGGAGAAAGAAATTCAGGAAAGTAAAATATCATTATGTAATCTATAGTTTTGAAAGGTAAAAGATAGCTCTTGCTAAGAAATCTCCAGGAACTTCAACCACTTCTGGAGATGAGACTCTTGGTTTCATGCTTTATAAAGAACTACACTACCAGTCCCTGGTACCCTTGGCATAGAGCTGTGTCCTAGGTCAGAGCTGATGGCATGCAAAGATTGACACCGACTGCAATGCACCAGCTCTTGGTCACTCCAGATATTGGCAAAGATGATAAATCAATGCATTGCAACTGGGGACTCTGAGTTAAGAAGGGGAAGAAAGAAAGAAAGAAAAAGAAAAGAAAAAAAAGAAATGAGAAAAGAAAGCTGAGTACCTTGACAGATACTGACAAGAATAGAAACAATAAAAATGTCCCTGCTGTGAAAAACTCGTCAAATAGGGGCCGACACATACCATGCAGACCTCATGCAGTGTCCCCCCTCAAAGATGTCACAGCCCTCGTCAGCTTTGCTACTGTAATATTCCTCCAGGAGAGGAGAGCTTAGCTGACACCCCGCCAGTCATCCCAATGACTGCTGACAGCCTCAGGGAGCAGACAAATGGGAAACTGATGCCTGTATTCAAAGGGTGCTCACAAAACCTAGATAATAAACCGTGCTGCAAGGCAGCGTTGCCTGAGCACATGTAAATACCTACAGGATCCGTACATACCCACACACATTTACATATCCTCAGCCGTATCTACAGTGATGAGAGCGAGACAGCATTGAGCCTGCACGATTCAAGCAAGCCTGGGGTGGTGTTGCAAGGCACAATGTGAGCTTATCCACATGACGGCTGCACCAATCCCTTTGATCTGCAGTGACTGGGTTGCCTCATTGCTATATTATATAACAATAGAAATTAAGATTAGATACAGTAAACAGTAATATAGCATGAAATACAGTCAGGGCTTGTTCAGTGGACATTACCAAGACAGATCTAGAAATAGCACAGCACCTGGAGAGAGAAAAAACTGCCCTAAGGTTTTGACATGAAATTACTGAGCAGGACCTACTGGATGCTACTCATCCTCAGACTATGATCTACTTGCCTCAGTTTCGGACAAGCTGCATGGCAGCAAAATCTGAGCCTCTGCCATTCTCAACTCACCTCACAGCTGGAAGATGCCAGCAATCCTTGGAGATTTGACCCTAGTCAAAACTACAGGATCAGTTTCCCACTTGAATGAACCCAAATGGGCACTTGACTATCTGGCATACCTTGCCTGCAGGTAAATCCTAAGGACAGAGCAAAAATATTACCCTCTATTCCCAGTGACCATTTGACTAATAGCAGGAAGAAAACTCCAGGGAAGGGAAATGCAGTGTGACATTAAAGTTGTTCAGCTTCTATCCAAACAACTTCTAAACAGTTTTCAAGAAAGGTTAGCACTTGCTTAAATTCTTGGCAATATCACATTACTAAAGCTTCTTTACCAGATGTCAGTGGTAAAGATGAGGGCTGCTGACTTTGAGAGATACAGTTTGTTGTCACTGCAATATTAAAAGTACTCCTAAATTTTAATTTCATTCAGTCTTTCAGTCTTCCTTTTTTTTTTTTTTAACTGAAGGAAAAGAAAAAGGATAAAAGATCTCAACTCTTTACAACCCAACCCAAAGATTAATGTTTTATAAAGGAATCCACAGAGTGTGTAAATTCATGGGTTTTGTTACTGTCCAGGGCACAATGGAAGCTGACAACCAAATTACCAATTTATAGGCTACCCAGCCTTAACCCAGTGAAACAGCAAAGTATTTCATACAGTACAGATCTAATTAAACATTCATCACTTAGGTTGTAATTTGGTCAGATAATGGTTTACATGGAAAATGTAAAATCAAACATGAAAATCAGTCCACCTCCCCCAGCAAAATAAAATACAATACTCAACTTTAAAGAAGGTAGAATGACAACAGTCAACACTATTTGATGGGAGTTTTTCCTCCTACTGTCTTTACTGTACCATCTGGGTTACCCAGGACTTTACTACCTGCAAGAATAGTTCACTTTATCCTGTTCCAAAAGCAAACCACAAAAAAAGTCCATGAGCTATGGAGGCCCTATGATTCATAGGCAAGCAGCTCTGATTCAGTCCAAAATCAAGGAAAAATTGATCAAGAAAAGCAAAGAGAAAAATAAACAAACAAAACCCACAACACTAAGAGTTAGGGGGGGGTTAGTGCACCAAACGTGATAGCTCTAAAGAACAGGAAAGTGTTTCTCAAAAGGTTCATGGAGCAACCACCTTCCCCAGCACTGGCAGTCAGCCATTTCCCAGGCCATGCCAAGGAATTCTCTAAAACAGAAGAAATCAGACCCTTCCTATCAGGTTGCCTAAGTAAAACATTTGTTCATCAAAAGCCAGCCACATACCATAGAAAGTCTTACCCTAAAGAGTGAAATCAGAAATTTCACATTTAAGTTACTTTAGGCTGAATGATGGATATGAGGTGCTCACTCTGACTCAACAGAGCCTTGACAGTCAACACCATCCTTTGGGCCCAGACTTTCAGTTCCTGGTTCAGTAGAGGACAAAACCTGAGAAACATGCCAAGACAGCTGAAATCACAGCTAAACAACACTGGCGTTTAGAGGAGCAGGGCAAATTCAAACAGCAAGTTTATACGTCCAGCCAAAACATCTCACTGAGATTGTATCCACTGATATCATTATGTCAGTTTAAGAATACCTCTACTGAGACAAGCACAGTAAATTTCTCCCATAAAAAATGGCATAGTATAAATATTCACTAGAAGATCCCCATGCCTTGGCTTCCAGGGCTCCCTAATAAACATCTGGTACACCTTCACAAGAGCTACCAGAATGGTACACAAGCACAAAACAGGTTACAGGACACATGCAGGCTAAGTGGCTTTCTGGTAGTTTTTTATTCTGCTATTGTTTCTAACAAAGCTGTCTTCTCTAGAGAAGGCTCTGGATGGCAGAGCAATCTGCCTGAATCAAACTGGAGGAAAGACAGCTACAGAGCTCCAGGAAAGCCTGGTTAAATTACAAAGCTACAATCTACCATGCTCAGAGACCAAGGAAAGGATTAAGAAACTAAAAAAAACCCCAAAACTTCTCCTCATTATTTGTCTTAGAGGAATTGCTTGGGCATCCCAGAAAGGGATGTGACAATGCAGGCTAAATCGTAATTAGGACTAGAAGTGAAAGACTCTACAAAGCAGCTAGAAAACATAAACAAACATAAAGACACTTTGCTGCTTAGCCAGGTGTTTGCTAATGCTGCTGACCTAATAAACCACCAAGAACAACATATAGCATCATTCTAAGGAAAAGCAAACCAGAACTTCACATTACCTTCAGGCACAGAGTGTTCAACAGAGCTTGGCCCCATGCTGCCTCTGAAAGAGCAGGCACTCTTCCCCTCAACTCTGAGGAGGCTCACCTTCACTTCACTCTCCACTCAATACTTGAAGAATAATACAAAACATAGGCAGGATCACAGCCACTACCAAAAAACTGATGCCTCTCCACAAAGCATACTCAGTATTCTCCAGAGCTCTCTCACCAAAGAGCTGATTCTGACCAACACTGCACTGAGGGGAACTCTGACTGCATGATCTAGATATGCTGCTAGAAAGAAGTATTACTGTCATATCCATTTACCTCTGCTAGATCGTGGCAGCACTGGTAGGCTGTCAGGAGGAAAAAGTGAGCTGTTGTTCACCAGTAGACCCTTGCCCACTGCTGCTTTCTGGACATAACAAGCCCTGTCATTTCTCATATGTGAAAAATCAGAGTAATCATACCTCTCCCCTCTAGGATGATATGAAGGTGTCTGCATAGATGGAGAAGAGCAGCAGCATCTCTGGTGTTCAGTACAGCATGCAGTACACAGATACCAAGAAAAACAATGAGAACCAGAAAAAAAAAATACTTTTTTTTTTTTTTAAATGCTATCTTTGACGGAAGGTAGATTTCATACATGAAAATTGACTCACTCTGCTATTAAGGAAAAAATCCCTTGAGGCTGGTTCCTCACTGTTGGTCCTTTCAATAGCTCTGCCTGCCCAAGTCAGAACTCCCACATTTGGAACCTTCTTGTTTTCTCCATCTGTGAACCTGGTACAGGGAGCTGGTGTTCACACTGTCTATAACACAGACATTTCCCTACTGCTAGAGTTGCACTACAGCCAAAGAGTGCCGAGAGTTGCTACTGCCACTTAGCACTGAAACTAGTGCTGATCAGCTCTACCAGATGGGGAAAGGAGGAAACAATGTGGTAGGTTGGGACCCCGAAATCCTCCTGTCAAGAGGACAACTCTTCCTCCCCCTCATCAACAAGGCTTTTCCATTAGAAGAACCATTAGCAAATTACTGTCCTCTCATGATTCATCTTCTCTCAAAGACCCTACCCACACTAACATCTATGAGGAATCAGTCAGATATTTGGCAGGACAAGCTATACTTCCACCCAGAGAACAAAGCCACAGCAGGCCACCTCTTACAACTTGTGTGCTCCCCATCCATTAAGCAACTCTTGCCTTGACCAGCTAAGAGTCCTATGAGTACTGATGAATACAATCCCTTTGCAAGTTTATCAACAGTATCACTAAAATAATAATAGCAGGAAAACAAACAAACAAAAAACCCACCACCAAAACCAGCTAGCTTAAGAAGTTGCAAAGACCATTTAGCTAAAATTATCTTAAGGACTTATGGACTACTTGTTGTCACTGCTGGTTACTGAGAGTCTTGTTCCTTGATGATTCACTTGCTACACTCCAGTGCATAGGTCATATCAAACAGCCTCCAAAAGAAGTACTGAATAAATTGAGCAATATCTCTGAATGGCTCTGACACATGCAAGAAAACAATCGCACTAAGGGAGCTTCAGCTAACCCAGAAAGGCATTTGTACATGTATGCATGTGTATACACATCTGCAGGAAAATATATGTTTAAGTCTAAACACTAGGGCATACTGATTTAAAACAAAAAAAGATGATCTAGTACGTCTGTTTGTTGCAAAACCCAAGACAAATAACGGCACTTTATCAAAAGATAATTCAATTCCTGTCTCGATCCAGAATCTACACTGTGGGGAGAAACCTGACAATAACAAAAAACCCCAAACTCTAACACAATCCTTGGCTGGCTGAACATGAAGGAAATCTTTTCTGTCTACCACAACATGCAAATATAAGCCACATTAAAAATTCACCTGTGTGTCACCTCTCCCTTTGCTATCCTTCTGTTCAAATACATTGTACACAAATGATTGCCCTTAAACATTCAACTTAATTTTGCTCATTTCAGAATTGGCACCATCAAAAGCTGTTATGGCAAGGTAAATTTTCCCTGCAAGAATTTATAAAACCTGCAGTGTAGAAGTTTGTCTTCAGCTGTGTTCTTAAACTGCCAACTGCACCAAAAGAAAAAAAAAAAAAAAGGATAAAAGAGACAGTTTAAACAAATAGGAAAATAATTAGGGGGACAGAAAGTCTGGTGAACAGACAGTGGTCAACAGACAGACATCAGGAAAAAGAAGAGAGAAAAAAGAGAGGGAGAAAGGGGAAAGGAAGAATAAAAGTGCACTTTTATTACAGTATTACAAACCCTTTGATTGTTCTAATTACACCTAAAGAAAAAAAAAAAACAACCAACTTGTCTGCAGGTACCAAGTGCATGAATAATTAACTGGAAAGGAAGGAAGGCAGCAAAGCTACAAATAACCCAAACAATATTAAATTATGGGCAGTTCCTCTGGAAAACAGGAAAGCATGTAATTTCTGGTGTATGGTGGTATTTTTTCTATTTTTGTCCCTTCTTGTATCTCAAGTGAACTGAAAAGACTTTTCTTCTACTCCTCGTCCATCCTTTTTGGCCTACAGTAAATCTACGTCAGATTGTGGTGCCTACACTTCTTGCTGTAATGTAGCACTTTGAATGTAAGCTGTCTCATTCTATAGAATGTTGTGTGAGAGCATCTCCTAGGAAAATCAAAGATGATTGACAGAAAATAGATGCTATTTTTCTTTGGAAAGAACAGACATTCAATAGTAGTAGTCCTTCAGAAGTACAGTAAAATCTGAGACTTCAGTAGCCACTAATAACATACTTGTGCTCTTTAAATGTAGTGGTACCCCCTCTTCCATCTCCTCTAAAGAGAAAGGGCTTGTGCTCCAATATCTTAACGAAAATCCAACCTTCATAATAATTTATAAAAACAGGTACGATTAAGTATTAAAGGAAGATGATGGCATTCTATTTGTTTTCTCCTCATTCTATCCTTTAATTTTTTAAAAATAGCCCTCAGGTGTTTTTTTCTTCAAATATCAAGTGGAACAAAAGTTTTAGGCTTAGAAATGTAATTTAAAAAAACCCAACCCACCTAACCAACCAATGATATAAGAAGAAGTACAAAATGATTTGGTCTTATACAGTAGCATTTGCAGTAGACAGGTGGGTCACTGTGCTGTCTCTGGAATTAAAAGAAGCAAATTAGCCAAAGATGATTGACTAAATATCTTAGATAAAGCTTTCATGTTCAATATAGACAAAAATCAAACAACCAGTTCTGGAAATATAAGCAGAATGTTATAAAGAAACTAGAGGTGATAAGGAGTGGGTAGACTTATTGAATAATTAATAAGCATAGAGAGAACATCAGATGATTAAGTACTAATCATTTAATCTATTTTGCTGAAACATCAAAAAAGAAAAAAAATCAACTCCAAGGTGCTAATAGAAACTAGCAAAGGTTGCACCTTTCCATTCTGAAGCAATGTCCTTGCTGATCCATAGGAATAAAAACATTTGTTTGCAATTAATCAAGGGATCAAAAATAAATCTTGATTTTATTTCCTGGCATGCCAAAACAATGCTGCTATCAGTCACTTCATGTCTGCAGTGGGCTAAGGGCTAAATAAAGCTATTTTCAAATTATGGATATTTACCAAAATAAACAAACGTATTAATTAGACAGCAGGCAAGAAGAAGGGAAAGAAAGACTTAGGAAGAGAGCTCCTTATATCTATTTATTTATTTCATCTCTAGAAGTAAAAGCTTTCTGTAGTGCAGAAATGCAATTGCTACATGCACCATGATGGATTAGCTCTGGTAAGATGAAATAAATAGCCATTCATCTTACTGCTCATGTCGGCACTGGGTGTACCACGTACAGAACTAAAATGAAAAGCCTACAGACAACCTTAACCTGGGGCCACACACTAGGAACATTTGCAAAACAGCTTTGTTACCAGAGCTATCTCTGAACGTCCTTTTGGAGCCTCAAACCAGTTCATTTGAATCAGCCACTCTACCATTCTTCTCTCTCTGTATGGATAGTCACACAAAGAAAAACATGTCCAAAGTTATCCATCCTGGAAGTACTGAGGGTTTTCTCTCCACTCAAAGCATATCAGGAGGTTTGACCTTAGAAAACCCTTCATCTACTGCTGTAATACAACACAATTCCACGCTACCACCACCAAATGCTGTGTCAACACTTTGGTCACCTCATTTTTAAGGTCTCTTCTAAAAATGAAGATTAAAATAAACTTATTGAAACTGCAAGTTAAAGTATCTAAGTCTCCTCTCACACACATAAATTTTATACTGCATCCGTTTTACTGATCAGGGCTACATTCCCTAAAAAACAAACAGCACTTCCATATTTATGGTAAGATAATTAAGATAATAAATTAGTCTTGCTGGAATTTGAACTTCTGGTTCCAGGATGATTTCTATTGTGATGCTGACAGAGCCCTGATCCAGGAGTTTGAGTTCAGTATTTCATTTTCACCTTCACATGGAGAAGAGAAGGCTTGAGAAAGCCCAGATCTTCAGCAGATTATTCCAGGGCCTTTAAAAGAATTTTAAGGATATCACCATCACTAACAATGAAGTAGGTGAGAAGCAAAAGTAGGGATTCAGCTGAACAAGAGGTTGAGAGTATGGATATTGAGCGATTGAACTGTGGCAACTCTTTTCTCTGTGGACCAGCCAGAAATGACTTGCTATTCTCTAAGGCAGACACTCACTCTCACTTTACTGACCCCTGATACATGCAGTAAATACCCCCTCCTACCTTCTTCCCCAACAGATATCATTAAAGACCTTCAGGACAGGACTGTTTTGTTGTTTGGTTTCTTTCTTTTTTGTTTTTTTTCCAAAGCACCTTGTCCTCTGTCTCTGACTGGCTTTTATTGCTTGGGTGAGAGATAAATTTAATGATTTTTCAGCAGTACGGTAATTACAATCTTGGTGTAGTCTATACAGGCAGGAGGTGGCTAACACCTGACCAAATCTTATTCCAAACAGCATATCTCCATCCACCTGAAACAGATGAGAACTGCAGTTGCCTCAGGATATTCATTCTGCGTTGTCTTGCATGGGTGGAAGTGTATGTGTCTCTTCCCCATCAGTGAGGGAGTGTCAGAAATTTATCTTTTCTAAATCCCCTGATTACAGCACCAATGATACAGGTGCAGTTGTCCCATCCTCCTCTCCTCTGATGTATAAGAAGAGGAACTAAGGAGCTCAGACACTACTGTCAAGGGCTGTGGAAAGATAGAAGGACTAAAGAAAGAAAGCCGTTCTCCCTAAGGCTACAAAAGAGCTACAATGCCACATTGGGAAGCACTAAAAGAGATCCTGTTAGACATGCAGAGCAATCAGAGAAAGGAGAGTGCTCTGCCTACAGAGAAAATTGCAAATTAGAAATAGTAACAGAGAAGGTTCCACACACTTTGTGCACTTGTTTTCAATGTCTTTCAGCTCCAGACCCAGAAAAAGGTGATGGAGCCCCAGAGCCACAGGCGCTTCAGCAGCCCTCCTACAGCAAGAGGAACCTGTAGTCCACATGCCACGAGTCCAGCCTCCTAACAATAAAAAAACCCAACCAACCCACAGTGATGAAATACTGAATATTTCCTAATGCACAGTATCCTAACATCCTCCTGTTATCTCTCCTCCTCTGAATAGAGACTTTCAAATCAAGGTGGTAGGAACGATAAGGTGTAAGATGCATATGATTACTTAAATGTAGAAACTCTGCTCAGCAGAGGCAGTTGAGCTTGATTAATATTATTTTAACCTACAGCTATACTATTGCTCAGAGGGCTTTAGTGTATATCAGGTTCACTTCACATATTCACCTAGCACTAATTCTATTACTGCATTTCAGCATTAACAGATAGCTCCCATTGAATACGTCCCAATACCTGTACCAGAGATGCTTAACAACACTGAACAAGCTCCCACACACCTACAATCCACGAGATCTGTGTACAAAAACCTCCAGCAGGCAAATTTCTGAATTATCAGCCTTAGAATTGTGTGTGTGCTCAGCTGTTGCATCCCTGTTAAATGCTACGATAACATGAGCTTTTGCCCAAAGGTGGCTCTGGGCTCCTCCCAGGAGCTAGAATCTGCTGAACAAACATTAGTGAAGCTCTGAGGAAGGAAATAATTGAAAATTCCAGATCACCATAAAATCAAGTATTTTGAGTCTGTTCTTGGATTTTCCCTTTGGCTCAGATGCCCTTTTCAAAGGAAGGCATCACCTGCCTTTGGGCTGAACAATGATGAAACACTAGAACAGTTTCTAGACCCTGATTTTTGCTCCAGGTGGATACACTAAAAGAGGGCAGTTTCCCAAAGAAAAGTCCAAGGCACACTCAGTTTTTAACCTCCCTATCATCTGCCAGGACTTTTAGAAAGACACAGTTAATCCTCCCTCACATAACGTGATGGATAGCTAATTGCGCCCATATGGACTAAAGAGAATCCAATGGCCAGAGTCTACTGCTTCATGTAACAATAAGACTGTCATTCAAACAGTAGCTTTTAATAATTATCCAACATTCATTTTATCTAAAACCCATGTAGCTTTGTTGTGCACTGTCACACATCTGTCTCATTTCAAGCCAGAGGTGGATACATTGTTTGAGTACAGCTCATAAATTGCTTCAGGCTCTCTTCCAGTAAAGGTGCTAGACAAATGAGAGCTATTATTAGCATGGACAGTGCCAACCACCAGCAGTTAAGGCTAGCACTTTTGCCTGTCAGAACAAGGTCCTCCCTCTAACACAATGTAACACCACTTCTGTTGTAACACAGGAGCAACATATCAAGCCATCAGCCTGCCAGGGAAAAATTCAGTGTGATGACCATTCAAAGAGTTCACAGATTTTGCTGGGACCTAAAGCATACCCATAAGCAACACTTAAGAGACACTGGGTTGCCACATTAAAAGGAGGAATGATCTCAGGAATATCAATGTGCCAGACAGACGCTAGTAAGCACAAATTGAAGGGTGGTCAGATTCTGCCAACTGGCTCTGAAGCACTTGCTTAGGGTAGGTCGCAACTTTGAGATTATGGCAATTCGGAGTAGCGAATATGTCCTTGCAGCCTGAAAAGATAATACTTTCTGTGGAAATGCCTCCAAGTGTATGGTTCAGTCTACTGAACAAATAAATAATAATCCATAGGAGAAATAGAGAGATCTTCAAATACAAAGCACATGAGAGAAAGCCTACAGTAAGTTCTTGCTGTTTACAACATTTCTTTGCCAGCAGTTCCATAAAACGATCCGCACAGAAAAACTATTTATGTTTCATCATGTAGCTTTTCTTTAGGCTGGATTTCCAACTTATGACTAGTAAAGCTAGTTTTTAAGATGTGGAACACTCATTTAGCACCACATAACCCTTTTCGCCATATGAGCCGTTACGGGCCATCATATTCCTTTCCCATACAAAGCACTTCACAAAGAGCTTATAGAAGCATTATCCCCATATTACAGCTATGCAAATTGAAGATCAGATTACTGGTCCAATTTTCAGGGAAGCTGAAAAAGTACATTGTTCCAGGGGCATAGACAGGACACTGAAATGCGAACTGTGAGGAGAAAAATTCCCTTCAACAAGAACATGCAGTATTTTTATTGAACTTTTTTATCCAACGATTCCCAAGAAAATGTCAATAAAAGGAGAGAATTGTTATTTTGTATGACAGATAAGTAGAAAAAAGAGAAAGTAAATTGGTATTCCTAGGTCATGTAAAAAGTAAATGGGAGTGCTAATAATAAGTAGTATGTTCCCCCAAATTTGTCTGGGGTTCCAAATGGGTCACGCTGCCTTGTTTTGACCTAAATGCTGAAAGTAAATTTATTTTTCTCACATCAAATACAAATCAGAATATGTTTGGTTTGGGGGGGGTTGTTGTTTGTTTTTTTGTTTGTTTGTTTTTGTTTTTTGTTTGTTTGGGGTTTTTTTAATTGCAAGTATCATTTGACAAAACTTCAATCCTTGCTTTTGCAAACAAAATAGCTGCTCAGTTAATATACTGCAAGCCAGAGTGGCTGCATTTGAAGTGCATGGTTCATTCATATTCTGTGACAGAGAAGGAAAACATATTTTGAATTTGTGACAGTTCTCAAAATAATTTATTTATCACTTGGAAAGGGGCAAACATAACATAACCCTAACCAGTGGAAGCCATTTAACACATCTATTTCACTCAATACTGTTAACTTTAACACTGTACTGTTGGCCAGCTCCACAACAAAGAACTGAAAACAACAAAGTAAAGGTGCCAGCCACTGAAGCAGGATGATTCCTCAACTCTGATTACTCCCTAGAATACATTTTCTCAAAAGGAGACCCGCAGTTTTCCAGGTGTCTCTAGACTCCTGGAAGCATTCAGAAGATGACATTGCAACTCTGAAACACATCCAAGCAAGACATGAAAACAAAGCAAAGGGAGAGGGAGCTAAAATTCAGGTAAAATTAAGGCTGAGTCTCCAGCTCAATCTACACGCACATTAGTCATATGCTAGTCTCTGTGTACCAGGATATGATGAAACTAATAGCTAAATAAAGTGACAGAAACAGAGACTACCTAATGTTGGTGTATCTAACGGAAATGCTTCTTTGTTAAAAACAAAAAGAAAATAAAGGCAAGGAGAAGATTGTCCTCTGTAAAACTTTCAGTGAGATGCTTTTCTGCATACAGAAAGCTTTGAAGTTCTATAATGCTCATGTGGGTTCAACTTGCCTTCAGATTTGAGGCAGCCTCATTCAGAGGACCCATATTGTATGACCTCCCCCAAATACAACTTTACTTTTATTCTACCTCACTCACTGTCATTACTCATTAAGATTAAATTTAGAGTGAAGGAAGCAGCCACCTTCTACTGCCTGAAAAATGAAAGACTGACATTTGGCAAATGACAGCACTTCCATGTAGCCCCTAGAGATCATTAAACTTACTCCACTTTCTGTGCTGCCTCTGGTGGAGAAACAACCATAAAGAACAAAACCCACATGTGATTGGCTTGGTTTGAAATTTTATTATTTGAAGTCTCATAAAGCCATCTATATAGAAGGCAAAACCAGGGGTGCTGTAGCTAAAATTTAGATTTGGAATTGCCTTATGCCATAAATCTGGCAGCCTCACATTTTTTATTTGATTTTGGGCAGGCAATAGGAACAAGGATAACCAGTGGAGAACACCATCAAACCTGTATCTTGCAAAGCTACTCTGGACCTGCAGTGAATACAATAGATGTTTCAGCCTCTCTATGGTTTCCTCATTCTTGGTTGATAACAAGATTCCCTTTGCATCCCTAACCATCCAGTGCTTAGGGTGGCCAATGCTTTTAGCAACGCATTTCTCCAGGTCATGACAGCCCCTTTGAATTGCAGCCCTGACATATCAATTGTGCTTCCACTATCTAGTATTACCTGCAAACTTCACGAGAAAGATTAGTCCAACCTATCACCTCAGTTATTACTAAAAGCATTAAGTAATATCAGCTCCAGCACAAACCCCTCAGGAACACCATCGTCCTATATAAAAATACAGGCTTTTTCCTCCTTCACCTTATTGAACAATTAGCTCTATGTACATAGCTCTACCAGTGCTACGATGAAGATAAAAGAAACTGATTTGCTGATGAGTTGGACCTCAGTACACCTTTGTAGGAGAAGAAACAGCACAGATCAGGTCCACTTTATAAGTTTATTAGTTATCAGACACCATTGTCAGTTGTTTCTGTCCACATACTCCTATAAACCTAATGAAGCTTTTTCCAAAGAAGTAATGATGAAGTCTGGACTCTGACAAGAGTCATTAATTATAGAATTAATAAGAAGACCCTACATTATTTATTCCAAGGTCTGTTAGGAATGCCACTTTCTCAACCAATCTGAATAGGCTTTTGCTTAAAATGAACACTTGCCACCATAATATACTTCTTATTAGGAATAGGTGCTTTGCATTCTTTTACATTTTTTCAAAGGATATTAAAATGTATTTGGAAACATCAGGAATCAAATGTCCCTGTAACACAGAGTTGTAGTGTTAGTTGCAATTGTTAAAATGCAGACACTTCTAGGGTTGAAAAGGATACTTTAATTCACACCCCAAAAAAACTGGTATTACATGCTAGTGTCCATCCAATCCAGAAACGTATTAAGAACTCTGTAATTTCTATTTAATTGAAGCAGTTTATAACCAGACAGTGAATCCTCACATTGACTGCTTTTGAATAAACAATTAAAACAACTAGTCACAGGATGATCTGGTCAGTTACTGATCTGCCTGTGGATTGTTTATACTGGGAAAGAAATGGGAAAATTTCATCAAGCAGAAGTCTTCAAATTACAGTTCAGAGGTTGGAAAATAATATGCAGCATCTTTAAAACAAAAAGAACATGTCTGATCTGAGACACCTGCACTTGAGACAGTGATAGAGCTGGGCTGTAGAATGAAGTCTCATCTCAGAGCCATGTTTGAGTTCAGAATACTTTCTACTATGTATTAAAATAGCATTTGCTGGGCCAGCAATTTTGGCAGTTTGTGATGCATTTCTTGTATTATATTTTTCTTGTTCATGTAGTGACAAGATTACAGAGAAAAGTCCAAAAGCGATTAAAAAGGGCTTCAGGTCATCAGGCAGAGTGGTTGCAGGATTGGGAGCACAGGTAGTTTTCCTCAATCCCTTCAGTGGCAGGGAGGTTTACTGAAAGGAACAGGAAGACACACCTGATCAACACATGGCTTAGAGCCTGGTGCCACAGGCAGAGTTTTGGTTTCTTTGACCATGGGGATGTTTACATGTCACCAGAGCTACAGACAAAAGATGGGACACACCTGTCTCAGAAGGGGAAAAGGATTCTGGGGCAAGAATTAACAGGGCTCACTGATAGAGCTTTAAACTGGATTGGAAGGGGGAAGGGGATATAACTGGGCCTGCTAGTAATAACCCCAGAGGGAACATGCCTGAAGAGCACCACCATGAGATTCCAGCTGCTCCAGCCAGCAAGTCAAAGTCAACTTCACTGAGGACACAACTTAAACGCCTCTCTGCTAATATATGTAGCATGGGGAATAAACAAGAGGAGTT
>NW_010299765.1:0-50932 GCF_000700745.2 Antrostomus carolinensis | reverse complement strand
AAACCTTGCCATGCAAACCCAATACAGGAAGTCAGGATATATTAAGACATCTCAGTTTAGATTTCCAAAACCAGTCTTAATTTCTGAAAATTATATTCCATGTTTATGTAAGCTTTTGGTGGTAAGGACAGAAGAAACCTTCATAGTAATATGGATTCTCATGACAGTCAGAATCTGTGTGAATCCTCATGGCGCCTGTCTTTGGTTTAAGAAATAAATGAGTTAATCATAAAAGCACATATCTAGGGAGTTTCAAACTACAGAATCATGCAGGCTTTGTACAGCTGGGCACTCATAATCAGTTACAGCACAAAAAGCAGAAAGGTCCTTATTACTTTCCATATAATTTTTTATTTCTCTCCAAATATCAATGCTATATTGACTGTTAATCTGAAAAACCTCATTTAATGTCAGCTTGCTCACAGTTATGAAAATTCAGGTAATGTATTCCTGCTACTAATTGTATTTGAGAAAGTGTTATTAATTTCATATATCAAGTTCGTAGTGGCCATCTGTTCCCTCCGAACTGCTGCGTCTCCCTCCATCTGCCCTGATTTTCTTCTGCTAATCGGGTGGCAAGGGCTCAGATGATTGGGAAGTTTCACTCTGACTTTTGATTTGTCACTCATCATCAAGCCAGCTGTGCATTTTTAAACAGACTCTTGCAACGGGTGGTGCTGAATTTAAATCTTACTGTCTATTTTTTTTTTAAATAAAACTTTTTTTTAATAAAAAATCAGAAAGAAGACAGATTGTATTTTCTACAGTGTAAAATGTGCTTTGCTGCCACTAATTTGGCTGCATCTGCACTCTCATGAATATAGATGAAGGTACATGTCCAGGATATTATTAGGGACTGTGGAGAGCGGGGAAGAATTTCAAGTGTGGTACAACACTACAAGTTTATAGCGCTTAGAGCAGTGAGCAAGTACATGCAATGCTTCTGGCTTCAGCTGACACTGGACTGAAGTTATGATGTTAATGTAGACCTTTAAAGACAGATAGGAAAATAGTAAATGCTCTTGTGTTTAAGTGGGGAAAATTAATAAAGAAAGGTAGAATGGCCTTTGAAAGCTTTTCCCTCCTTCCTTCTCCCTGAATCCAGCCACAATAGTTAAGGGTTACTGGAGATCACTGAAAAACCTATAGGATCTGTGTTTCCCATTGCTGTGAAATTTCCATTACTCTGTTATAAGGATGTGGAAATTATCAGACAGGAGCAGGCTTTGTGGACCCCAAATGCACAGAATTCTCCAAGCACTTCATCCCAGGGGTGGCCCATACATAGCAGGTGCTGGGAACAGGGAGAACTGAAGAACATCAGAGCAACCAGGGAAGATCCAGTCTGCACTAAAGAAGGTTGCTTTATAATTTCTGGAGGTAAAAGGGTGGCCAAAATTCTTAAGCAAACATTTTATTCCTTTCCAAAATCCACATTGTCCTTAGCTATAATGATTCTAGATATTTCTATTATCCATAGAAATGCTCAATTCATTTTGACTCTTGTTGAAATAATTCAAACCTCAAGTGAAAGATTAAATATTTATGCCTGGTACAGAGGGGATATTGCAAGAAGTGATTGGATGAAATTAAAGCAGAGGAACTTCAAGCTGTACAAGAAGAGGAAATTCCCAGACAATGAGGTGTATTAAACAATGGAATAAAATTGTAAGGGATATTATGGAAGCCTCACCACTTAGCCTATTTGAAACAAGGGCTGACAAAACAGCCAAAAACATGCAGCAGTGGAAATGAGGTGAACTGGACAGTTTATCAGACTCCTTCTATGTCAATTTTCTGTTGTTCTGTGATCTGATTTATGAAATCCAGACAGCACAAGGACTTTTGCAAGTAGGAATACATTGTAGTACCTGAAGCATATGATACTGTTTTACAACTCGGAGGTGAATTTTGATGACTTCTCTTTGCAGGGGTTCATGAGAACATTTCCTCTACTCTGTATTTATGAGAGGTCTGAAATAAAGCTCATATGTGGGATCCTGTTTGTGTTAGGCAGAGACAAAAAAGAGAGACTTGCCAAGTCTACCACGTATTCTTTGCAGCATATTCTCCACACTGAGACATGTTTACCTTGGAGGTTTGGGGCAATTCTCTACAGGAATAGGAATATTTTCTATACTGATAAGTATTTCTGTCAAAGTTATTTCTGCATAAAAGTACATACAAAATTTATATGTATCTATTGCAATATTAAAAATATTTCACTTTTGTTTGATAATCGCATTTGAACAGTCCCAGAGCTCTGATAAAATTTAATCAAAATTGTCACGTTTCACCTGATTCTCTAGCCACTGCCAAGAAATACCACAAATAATACCTGAACGTGTTGGGAAAATGTAAGTACAGGTCAACCTGCTCTGCAGTTTTGAGAATCTAATCAAACATCGCACTTAACTTGGCAGCACAATCCAATGCACAATCCAATCATTAACTAGTTCTTCCTGCTTTCTATGGGTGGGAGCAGAAGGGGCAGGAGGACTGTCACAATGTCCTCTGAAAATATTACCAGGATTTTTGCAACTCTTCATGCTTTCTTTCATCTATTTTTATTCACAGTAAATACAGTTCTTGTACATCATTATAATGCATTGTACTCGCAGGTCACAGCATCTGTCTGTGCAGGTGACCAGCTAAATATATGGTTGGTCATTTCCAGGTAGACTTGATACACTTGTGAGTGTAACTGTGGAAACTGTGTGCTGCTTTTGGGAACTTTTCCAAAGATTTATACCCAAATACTAGAGTGGCTGTGTGGGTTGAGTCACTAATTAAATGAAAAATGAACCTAGTTACAGTTCAAGCTTTGCAAGTTAGCAAAAACTCGTTTTGGATTTCAACTCCTGTAAAAAAGGGCTCTGTAAGCTAAAACTGAAACTTGACTCTGTTTTATCACTGAGCATTGTTATGTTGCCAGGGGCTGTAAAATGACATTATTTGGAAAGAAAAACCAGAAGTCAAAGTAGAGTGAGAAACTATCCAGTTATAGTAAGGATCATAGAACTTCTCCTTTAATTACCTTGTATTTTTCTGTCAAACTATACAACTTTTTAATATACCTCATGAACAGAAGCATTATAATGTTGATACAAAACCATGGAAAAAAGTCTTATAATGTTATTTTTTTCCTGACTCATTTACAGTATGAGGTCTAACTTGCTCTTGGTCTTGTATTTTTCAAGTTGCAATGTGTCTTTTTGTAAGGATTTACATGTGTTTATTTCTGATGAAGTGAAGGGGACTCCATAATTGCCATTATTAATAGTAGTGACAAAATATTTACCTGGCAACATTATTTTGACTGTAGTCCACATGTGCAATCTCATTCTTCTGTTTATCAGTAAAACAACCCTGAGACAATTAAGGCCATAACAAGTAAAATAAAAGCAGGAGTAAGATCAATATATCTTGTAAAAACTCCTAGCTCATTACCTTTCAGCACAGCTACACCTTGTTGTGCAAAAGGAGGAGTCCATCTGCCTTTCCAAAAATCCAGTTGGAAGTCACAGATACAATAATTACACAATAAACTTTCACAACAAGAGAGATGCAAAAGTAAGTAGAAGTAGCAGATTAAAAACCCTGGGTAAGAATGCTTGTAAGAAGATTAGCCATTACAGGGCATGCTAACTCACATAATCGTTTGGAAATTTTCAAAACACGGAAGGTGCACAGTGGAAAGGCCCACATGTAAGCCTGTCACAGAAAAGATTGTTTTGCTTTTTATGCTTGACTTAGAATCTACAAAGAAAGGGGTTGCGGTGCTCATCAAGGCATATCTGAAGGTGATTTGAATGTAGATGATGCTCAAGAAAATAAGTTTAAATGATGTCAATATACTTATTTTACTGCCAGGTCACATACAAACCACAGAATTGGTGTAATTGCCTTAAGTGGCACAAGGCTTTAGACAAGATGAGGGCACTATGTCACTGATCTGCTTCAAGGAGGTCCTTGCCTCAGCCAGCATGAAGTGATATTCTGATGTCTCGAGGTCACTGAAAAATATTCAGCAGAGCAAGATGGGTAAAAAAAACTACCCAAAGTTAACCAAACATTTCTAGCTCATCTGTGACTTTTCATCGCTCTTATCTATGATTTTTTCATTGCTGAATCCCTGAGGAAGATGATCAAGTGGGGATGGAGACTGGACAAGAGCAAGCCATGCCCTAACCCTTTTATAGTCACATGGATAAGAGTCAGGATTTGAGAGTGATGTGTCAGAATTCATGGAAGTCAATGACTGTTAGATGTCTAAACACCTTTAAATATCCAGTTTCAAAGGACTAACCTAGAGGTCATCTGTCTGTAAAGAATATTTTTGCCACAGGAATAAGCTGATACACCTACTAAGCAGTCTTGATTAATCCAATTCTGTGCTTCCCAAAGGAGCATAGCACCACTCTCCTTTCCAGTGTCTATGGCTGAGGACAACAGGTGAATTTGTCACCATCGATAGTGTGACATACAGTTTGTAAAATTCCTGTATAGAAGAAAACCAGACTCCCAATGACTCTTTCATCATTTTCTTACCAAGATACAGTCGAGCTGTCTCCACTACCACAGATCCCACTGTAGGAACCTGAGCCGAAGAGACAACCTGATCAAGTCAAGAGGCCTTTATATTTAATGACTGATTAGAGCTACCAGTGGGCAGAACACCCAGACTCCTCTTATCAAGGTCCACCTATGGGAAGGAGAATACACGATGGCTACAGAACAAAGACAAAAGCGTATGAAGGCTTCGTATAAACTTATTTATCCCTGTTTTACAAGAAAATTATTCATCAGGAAGAGTTTTCAATTTTCCAGACAGGGACAGTGAAGTGCAACATATGCAAGGTTAAATTAAAGACCAAAGTAATCGTACAGTTTTTGTAACACCAAAAATAGGAATTTAAGTTGGGCTCTGGCTGTGTACGTACCAGCACAGTAATGTTTTCTCTTTTCCAGGTCCAGTCCTATGCTTTTTCAAATCAATTGTTAAGCTACCATATCAGATCATTGGTGACTAATAATAAAACATATTTTCCTCCTCTGATCTCTTTCCTACCACTATGACCAATGGGTAAAAATTTACGTTATGCTTTGGGAACTTATATGTGCATTTGACAATAAGAGCAGACTTAAGTAAAAAGTCATGTCCTGGAGCTAAAATACCACTATCCCTTCTCTGCATGGGTAATGGAACAGATTCACCTTCACCGTAACATTGGACTGAATTACATGTAATAGTCCTTGACATGCTTTGACATGACTAATGTGACCCAGCTGGTCTCAGCAGTAGAAAAATGTGAACATAGAATGTGTGGTTTATGAGATACACATATACATTGACAACAAAAAATATCTATGGTTGTGTCTGTGTGATTAAACAAAAAAAAAAAAAGAAAAGAAAGAAAAGATAAATCTATGAGCTTACAAGGGTCTGCAAATATGCGAGCTGTCATATTTCAGTATTTACGTGAATTGAAAGGTAGTGGGTGACTGCATGTTTATAGACAGTAGGTTTCCAAGTGTATGTGTGTAAACTGTTCCCTCTCTTGTTTAGAGGATGACCATATAACCAGGGGTTTTTTTATTGCAGTGTTTAAGCAGGAACCATATGATAGTATGTTTTATTTAAAATTGGGCTTGTACCACTGAGGCTGGAAACTTGTGTCTTTAGAAGAGTTTCATATTGCACAGTGCCACCATATGTTGCCTACTTTAGTGTTTTTAAAGAGATTGCCTACTGCCTAAAGGTAGCATGTCTCAAATTTACAAATCACATATTGCTTGAGGGCAGAAGTGAAACCACTGATTTAAGAGAATGCAATATGCTTAGTTTAGGATGTTAATTCAACTCTATCATCCTTCAGCTTTCCTTACACTGAAATATATTTTAGTGTGGGGTGGAGGAAATGAAAAGATTGGAACTATAGGTTCTGTAATTGTGTTTTGGTCTTAAAAGGAGAGAAGAAACTGGCTGATTAGCTAGACAGACACATCTAGGATAAGTGTTCTTGGAACCTCTTAAAATGAACACTCTGAATTATGAAGCTGGCCTTTTACATTTTTCATCATTAGCGTAAATGGAAAAGTAGCCACTAGTACCTTGCAACTAATTTAGCAGACAGACTTGTTCTAACATTTGCTCTGAATTATCTCATGCATATTTAAAATTTTGTAATTTATTTATATATATTAATATTTAACTTTCTTAAAAAATTTTGATTGCTCACAGTAATTTAATACATTTCTATTCAATGTTTGCCTTCAGATAGCTTCTGCAAATTTAGATATAGAAAATCTTAATCCTTCCGGATGTAAGATCATTACCTATTCTCCACTGCTTTATCAGTTCTAAATTAAAATATTTCAAAGAGTGAAACTTCCAGTATTTTCCTTGAAAACTTATTCCATGCCAAAATAATTCTCCCCAGCTTCAGAGCCCAAGGGTGACAAACAATATTGTCATTATTATTTGCTGCATTTCTATTAATGTACCTCATGAGGAAGACAAAAAAAATATATATAATTGGAATCCCATTGTAGTGCAGTGGCCCATAGCAAAGATGGGTCTCTGTCTCAGAGAGCTTCCCATGTAGCCCTCGGACATAAATGCACAGGTGGACAAAAAAACAGCAAACAAACAGTACAGGGTGCTGATGTAACTAAGTAGCTGTGATCACGGTCTCAGAGATAGGGGGATCTTGCTTTCATATTGCTTGTAAACACAAAGATTGGGTGAAAACCAGCCTTCCCCCCAGTTTTCAGCATCACCTGTGCAGATCTGGGCCAGTGATCCTGTCCAGAGCAGCGTGAGCCAATGTGTTAGTGGCAGGAAGGTGGGCAAATTTGTGCTATTACAGAATTAAGTCCTAGATTACTGTGCAACTAGGGGGTAGCCTAAGGTAGAGTAAGGTGATGACTTTCTATATTTAATGAGGAGAAATGCTAGAGAAAAGCTCAGAGGTGTCTGATAAAGAAGCCAAGAGCTGAGGTGTCAAGGCTGCTGCTACTGCAGCCTGACAAAACTGAGTGTGCTCTGCAAGAAGGGCTCAAGACAGGGTTCAGTGTTAGCAGGTTGTCTTTGAATCTGTCTTATTGCCTCACTGTTAAACTGAAGGCTGGAAAATATGTCAAAATGAACACTAAAACAGAGCCTGAACAGGTCATGCAATTACACATCCTAGTTTCTGCAGTATTCCATTGTGGATAAGTTGAGATTGGCATGGGAAGTTTCTGAAATAACCTTTATTTTTAGCATAAATCCCATCTGTGTTTCATGTATTTCTTCCTTTTTTATAAATTTGATAATAAAGGCATTTTTAAGCCCTTTGGTGACAGGTTCCACATAGCGTGTATTTTTTGGAGAGTGCTGACACTGTCTGCCAGGGTTCACACCAGCAGGTCGGGTAATTCCTTATAGGAAACGGCTGTGGCATGTGCTGAACTAAGTCTCCAGTTTCAAAAGCAAGCGTTCAAGCTATGCAGCTTACAAGTCAACCCCATTAGTGAGGACTAGCACCGGCATCTTTACAATGCTTCCACATCGCTAAATAGTCTTCAAAAATAGCACCGCGGCTTAATTTACTTAATATTAGTATCCATGTTAACCTAACCATTTGAAAAAGGGAAAAAAAAAAAAAAAAAAAAAAAAAGGGTAGTTTATACGATGCTTTCTTGTCAGGTAATAGCTCTCCAGACTTATTTAAAGAGCCCTTTCTTGTCAGCACAAGCAGCAGCCCCCCCGCCACGACCGGAGATTAGGTGCCCCCCGAGGCCAGGCCCAGCCTGTTCGCCCCTTTGTGCGGCCTGTGCCCTGGCCGCCGTTTTGAAGCCTGTGGGGAAGAGATTAAGCTCTCCCCAGCCAGCCCGTGCTGGGTGTGGTTTTTTACCATTTTGGCGAGCAGATGGTGGCAAACCAACAGGTGCAGGCCGATGGCAGCAGCGAGCCCGGCGCATCTGCTGGCCAAGCGAGCGGGAGGCTGCGCCTCGGCCCCTCGCCAGCTGCGACATGTGCTCTCGCCGGGCATGGCAGCAGACAAGGTGGTGAGAGACGGAGGCTGGTGACCTTCAACTATTAACCTTTTTACATTATACTCTGAAAAGGGACGGTATGGCAAGAATGCTTTGATCTGAATATTATGGGATGAAAAATGAATGGGGACCTGGAGGTGATTGATTAGCGGGTGTAGGAAGTGGTGCGCTGTTCCATTTTAGGTTTGGTAGTGAGTGACGAGGTCTCTCAGACACTAAAAAACACCCCAGTTGTAACCAGCTCCTCATTTGCATCCATTGTTTCACAGGTGGGTGGAGACTGTAGTGACTCTGGATTTTTTTTATTATTATTTATTTATTTAATTATTTCTGCTCAGCAATAAAAGTAGAGCACTCAGCCTGGAATTTCTGAGGTCTGTCACACCCTTCTCCCCCCAAAAACAGGCCTGATGCCAGCCTTGTTTATGCAAAGCATACAGACTAGGTAAAATCATATATTAGTCTGTTAGTGCAGTTACAAGCACCACAGAAAGGAGAGGGCTCAAAATGACAATTAATACTCCATTTCCAAGAATATTTGTCTTAGTTTCTAAAGTTTATGTTCTGTACTACCTTCTCACTTTATACATCTCTGTATTCATCTCCTTTCCCTCCCAACCTGACCGGATTGTTCCATATGCTCCTGCCTCACGTTTGCTTCAGTGCAGCCCTAATCCAGCTCAGCCATCATCCCGCACAAACAAGCAACTCTTCAGCTGATATTCTTGGCTCAGAGTTAGAATTTTTAGCTGTTCTTTTCTCACTTTAACTCTTCTTCCTCTCCGCTTCCCTCTTTGCTCTCCTTTCAGTCGGACTTGAAGTAATTTCTGCTCTTCCCCCAGGGCCCTTTACTTCTGCTGTTGTTCTGGGCCCATCGCAAGGACTTCGCAAACCTCGCAGTTTCTGCTAGACTAACAGCTGTCTCCGTCTCTTGTAGCTCTGGGGCTTCTCAGGGTCAGAAGCAATGAATCTCATGACTCTCATGTGGAAAAAATATTGGCTTAGATGAGGTTAGAAGAAACCTTCTGGTCTAGGAATACAGGCCAACACATTGGGGTCCCACAAGAGGAGCTGCTAAAATGTGGCCAAAGACAGAAAAGCCCACTGGAGACAGGAGGTAGCGCAGAGCAGTTATTGAGGTACAGTTATTGCTTTACACCTTTTGAATTTTCAGGCAGTCTTAATGGCTTGGCTAAGCTGTGAGCAGTTGCTTCTTTCTCTTGGATGGTCTCAGTTCCTCCCAGCACTGTTGAGAGGAGTCACAGCCACAGTGAGAAGTGTTTCCATCACAGCAAAGACTGAACTACATAATGTCTGGAAAGATGAGTGGTGGCATCCAGGCTTGTCTGGGTGCCTATTCAGGGAGATGGAGAACAGCTCTAGTTGCAGTTATGTGAGCCCTGACTGTCCTTTAGATGGCTCACTTGGAAGACAATGTAACTGATATTAAGCAGATTGCTGTCTCACACCAGAATTGCCAAGAAAGGGTACAACAGCCTTCCAAAGAAGAAATTCTTCAGTGGTAGCAGGAGCTGAAAACTACAGTGATGAAGAAATAACTTCATTAATTGAAGCCAATCTGAAGGATTGGGAGACAACAGGTTACTGGATCTATAATCTTCCTAAATTCATAAATTCATGGGCCTTTATTCTTTCAACTCTATTATCCCTTGGTCATCTTCCTAAGTTACTGATGTTTGCTCTGCATTTAGAGATATCAAAAAACCCACTTTATTTCTAAAGTGTAAATTACTATTATTTCTCCACAAATACATTTTATTCAAACACCTTTGCTCTTAATTTCAAATTATTATCCAGAAGTATATACTGGTGAAAAAAAAAAAAAAGTCAATGTATTTTTTTTAAGATATTCTTACTGCAAGGCATAAATTCATACAGAGACATTTTTGACAAAACTACTAGTGTTTAATTTTTGTGATTTTTCTCCAGCAGGTACTAAATGCTGCAGCTATCACAAATACCTAAACAATACTGACCTCATGTTCCTCAGGATTTCACAAGCCCTAAGAATAAGCCCTTGTGAATATGGACTCCGGTCCCCTCTGGAAAACCCAGAAGAATTTCGTACAGGTGTGCGATTTGTCTAAACACTTTTTAAGCACTACGCAGCATGCTTAAAAAGCAACAGCAAAACAGTGCAGTATTTTATAAAATAATTAAGGTAGTTACAGAGCAGGGATCATTCCACATCAAACTCAACAAGTTATAAAACAATGTCCAAAAATCCTTAATACATTTGTGTATGACATTATTGTTTCCAAGTCTGCATAAGTCTCTCACACCCTTGTCTCTAAGCTCTACAAAGAGTTAGGCTTACTACATGAAATAAAAATCTTTTCAGACCATGGCAAGCTTTTCTCCCCAGTTTAAAACCCATACTGTATTTGCTGGTAAGGATGCTCCTATTACAAGCCCCAGGAGGCTCCTAGGAAGCTGACAATCCTCTTTTCTTTTGCTGGGATGAGGAACCAGCTCAGAAGGGGTTAAGTGGCTGGAGACCAGATGCAGCTGGGCTCTGTTAATCTGCAGGGACCAGCTGCTTTTTATAAAAAGGAAGACAAGAAACAGAGTGGCTAGTGCTGAGGGAAAGCTGAGGGTATTGAATTGCTTATGTTCTGGAAAGGGGGAGCAAGTGCTTGCGTGTCAGCCTTTTGGTGTGCTGGAAAAGGAAGAAGAGCTCTGTAGGTATTTTGCTTTGGTTGGGGAGCTGCTCTTGCTGGTGGTGATTGACAGCCCACCCAGGACACCAGCTCTTAGTTCTCAGGCACTCCTAAAAAGATAACCCTGTGGGATAAAAGCCGGTAACTGAGCAAACCAGGTGTAATAAGCCACAAACTGGCTTTGATTTCATTTGAATGCTTTTGAAAGATGGGAAAAAAGAGCAGTGGAGGCTTTTGGTGCCTTCTGGAGTCCTAATGTAAGAGCCAGAGTGACCTTTCTTTTGGCTGTCCCAGCAAGTTGTCAGACAAATGTAACTTGTATTTCTCAAATGTGACAAAGACCTTCATCTGCCCCAATGTGCATTGGTAAAATGATTGTACTTGTATATATCACACGACTGTCACCCCTTGTAACACTTGCCTGTGACAAATAATAGGCTGTAGAAGAAAAATCCCTCAATAGTTTTTACTAATTATTGTCTTTAAATATTAACTCTGAGTGACTTTATTGTTTATCTTACTGTAGCTGCTTTGAATGAAAAACCTCTATAGGCAGAAGCTGAATCACATAATACTATGTACAGAGTTATTAAAATATATTTAGTGATTCCATTAGAAATCTGCTGTTGAGCAAGGCAGAGCATATGGAAAGAAGTTGGTGAAAACCTGATTAAACATTTATATGGAACATATTTTGATTTAACTTGCATAAATAATTCATTATTTTTGTTTTCTTGTTTTCTTTCCTTCAAAACCACCCTTTTCTACACCTGCTGTGCTAAAAATATTGCTACTGTATCTGCACAGAAGTAATGGGAGTGAGTGGGTATGTCGTACCCATCCATCTGCACCAGAGGTACTCTCTCTCAGGTTTGATAGACCTGTATCCTTTTGAGAAACAAAACACTTTATTCCTATAAAATCTGCACTAGTTTTCCTTTGTCCTTACAAATAGTAAAGCAGCAACGTTCCAAGGGCAGTAATTATTATGCAGAAGTTAAGTTGTGCTAGGAGTCCAGATCAATAGGAGAATTTCCCCAAAGCTAATGGGAATTGCAGCTCACAAATCAGATGACTGATCTATTTTCTAAACTGAGCAACAGCTTTAAAGGGAGATTCATTTCTGAACTTTGCCAAAGTCTGGGTTTGATATTCTAGTTCAGCCTCAGTTTTTGTACTCTGTTGGGATTCAAGGTCTGATTTGCAATAACACTAAAGGTCTTTTATGGCTTCTTGATATTAATAATGTGGTATAAAGTGGGTCTAAATCCTGCTTTAAGGCCCCCTCTTGCCACTAAATATATGAGAGAATTCAAGCTTCTTTAAGAGTTGATCTGAGTGAGCATTCAGCACCCCAAAGCACAGATTTATCTCTGAAACTCCTGAGAACAAGGTATTTCACAAAAACTGCTTCTCTTTTCCCTCCCACTGAGTTTCAGAGTTCAAACACTGGCAATTTCCAGTACCATCTTTTCTTGTCTCCTCGTTACAAGTAGGGTTTCATTCCCACCGAACAACCAGTGCCCACTTTCCAGCATCAACATTGTCCCAAGATCCTTTCTCTGACTGCTGTCACTCATTACAGCAACGCGCCACTCTTTCATGGCAGCCCAGCAGATCGCAGAAACGTGGGGCTCTGGATCATTACCAGGGAATAGAGTCACTTTGGGGTCATTATCAGAGAAAAATATAACTTTTTTTTTTTTTTTTTTTTTTTTTTTTTTTTTTAAAAAATTTTTTTTCCTTTTACTCTTCGCAGGGAATGCTCCTCTTAAAGATAGGTTTTTTTTTTTTTTTTTTTTTTTAAATGAAGTTTTTTTTTTAGGGAATTAAATTACAAAATTTTGCTGGAAAGAAGCTGCTGAAGTCTCTTGAAACGGAAATATTATATCCTGGATGGAACATGCTATGTCAAGTCCTGAAGGGCCTTATGAACTGCTCAGATAAAAGCTTCTGATAGCGTGTGTCTGCCAATGTATTAATCATAATGCGGTGAAGCAAAAATCCACCCCAAACTCTGAGAGGCTGTGCAGAGGAATTCCTCTAATATTTTAGCCAGTCTGTGGACTGTACAAAAGTGTAATTGTATGAAAGCAGACTGTTAGACTGCAAAAGTGGTCTCTAATGAAAAATAATACTCTCAGCCTGTGGCTTTGACAGTTATATCTCATTTCTGTGTACTTTTCATCCTGGTGAGGAGAGTTTAGTGCTATAGACCGGTACTCAAGCAGTCCTTGCAGCACACTGCACGGAGGAAGAGTATACAGGTAACACTCAGCCAGGTTCACACATACCGAGAACAGCTGATGCCGTAGTAGTGGCGAGCATGTGGGGGAAGCTATGCTGGTTTATGAATTTCATTAAAAATCTGAGATGTCTATGCACGCAGCCTTATTCACAGTTTTTTCTGTATTGTGATTTTAGGATATAACAAGGTGTTAACAAGAAAAACATGTTTTCATTAAAGCTGTATACAAAATGTATCTTTGCCCTGAGCCCTTCTGTGTGTTTATTTTTCTGAAACAGTCTGTTACTTAAAGAAACAAACAAGAAATGAAGCAGGGGAAGAAACTTTTTCCTTTCTGAGTGAAGGTCCACTTCCACCCCTGCTTTGACTTCCAACCATTGAGGGTTGTGGGCTGCCAGGTGGGCTGGGCTGGCCCAGGTGAGCACCACACCTCACCTGTTGAGCTTATTTAGTTAAGCTGTTGTAAACATTTGCTCTGTTTTCTTTCTCAAAGTGAAAACACTGTAAAAATAATGGCTTCCATAAAGACTGCATTAAACACCTTCTAAAAGGTTATAGTTCACAGCTGTGAGGTCGCTGCCCTCTGATTATACTGCAACAGTGAAGCAGGATGCCGTTCCCCCATGGACCCTCTGTGGAGCAGGGGAAACATTGCCCCGATTGCCATGCTGGAAGTGTCTGGACTTCAGGGTGTTGAGCAGTGTCTGAGGGTCAGGGTGGGGATGAGAACTGGGTTGTGGAGGCCTGTTGCCAGCCTCCTCTAACTTGCTGTGTGCATCAGGGTTGTCTGTCCATCCCATCAGATCCTGCCCATGAGCTGGTGGTAGCAGCAAGGAAGGGAAACTCACTGAGGCAGATGGGTGGAAAAGGAAAAGAGGGCAGCACACAAGAAGATGACATACAAAACTTTGCAGAAACTGAAATTCCTGTAGGATACCAAGGAGTGTTCTGCTGATGTGCAGTGGGGAGAAAAGGGAATGAAACCTCAAAGCTTCAGTAATTTTAATAATTAATTGATTTTAAAAGGGGTGGGGTACAGGTAAGGTACCTGTACCTTTCCTTACCTAGGTAAGGAAAGCATTCACCAGACCAAGCTGGAGTTCACGAAAGATCATCTAAACACTTGTAAATGGGGAATGGATGTTTGCCTTCTGCTGAGCACACAACCTGTGATGGGCAAGCCCTTAACACTCCTTCTGGCTGAGCCTGCCTTGGTCACCTCCCTCCTCATCTGTACAGGTGAAAAATCCAGCATAACCAGGCTCTGATCCAAGTTATTTGGGACTTGAAATGGGATTTGTGTGACTTGTGGAAAAAGAAGAATAAGCTTGGACCTAAGGATGTGATGCTTGTTGCTGTTCATATTTGTATGTCTGTACCTACAGCTGTGCACAAATTCACTTTTATGATGTGAGAGCAGATAAGACAGCCTGTTTCAACCCTTACTCCTAAAGCATTAAGAGTCCTTCTGGCATGTATGCTGTGCTCAATCTGCTACAGGAAGGATTTTCACTTTTTTAGTTACTTTTTCAGACTTAGGCAGACTTTCCCATTCTGTCCTCAGCCTTAGAGTCCTTTTGTAAGCCAGCATGGGGAGGCAGTGGTTGTTTTGCACCACATATTTCCTCAATTTTAGAAGCAGGAAGCTAAAATCATTCCAGGCTTTAAATAATAAACAGACCTAAAATCTCTCTCAGTTAAAGCATGAGGACTGACTAGTGAATCCAAGGAGGTACTCTGGGGCAGATCCTCATCTAAGTGTGTTGTCATGTCAGACCCAATAGAGCTACAACGTCAACGGGGAGCCTGCCTAGCATTTGGATAGCACAAGTGGATCTGTGTGCTTTTCAAATTTAATGGGCCTGTAAGTTCATATTCCACAAAGATAAATTTCAATCTATAAGGAAGAAGGGAGAGAACAGACAGTTACACGCAGGGATCAGTCTGGTGAGGACTACAAGTATTGAAATGGTCCTCTAAGCTAACAGGACCCCAGGTTTGTTCCTGGTCACTTATCCCTCTGCCTTCTAGCTGTCATGATTTTTACTCCCATACCATTGACCTACAGTTTGGGAGAAGCAGTAAAGAATATTAGGGGACAGTACAGTCCTTGTGGAACTGTGTGGCATCAGGGGAGTCACAGTCTCCATCCTAGCCAAGAAATTAATCCTGGCAGGAGTTCTACACTTAGTTTGAAAATTCATCTAGTACTCACATTTTTGCCTACATTAACAGTTTGGGGAGAGAAAAATAATGAATACTTGTTGCCAGGTAACTATTGTAGCTGGGCACCTGAAAAGTAGTTTTAATCCACGCTTAGTTTAGCTGGCAACTGTCCTTGTCATCTGCTTGGAATGTGCTTAATGAATACAAGGAAAAGAGCAGCCCCTTGTACCTGCTGCATGTGAGGAAACAGGGACCCGAAGGGTATGTTACTGCTGCCATCTGAAATGTGTGGGGTGAAACTGCACAAAATTTAAACCAGCCAATGCACATGATGTACTTGAGGAGACATTCTGCTACATTGTGCTTATTTTTTCAGGTCCATTAGCACTGCACTTTCTTGGAATGTTTTATTCAAGAATTGAGGGAATACTTTCCCTTTGCTTTGTATTTATTACTTAACCTTGATATTCAGAACCTTTATTGCCTAGCCTTAGGAAACCAGATTGGTTATACCTTCTACAAGTAGGTAGCCACAATGTGGGAGGTACACAGCTGTCGTCAGTCTGTCTGTCTGCACAGGGCTCTGTTACTATTAAGGCTCTCAGATCTTTCACCCAACGCCAGCTTGGCGCTGGAGTAATGGGAGGTGTGCGGTGATGCTACTCATCCTTCTCCCTGCACCTGAAACAGCAGAAAAACTGAGCTTTGCTCAGGACAACTGAAGTAGAGGTTTGCCCTTTGGCTTTTTCCCCTCCAACTGTATATCTATAAATAAGTCTTTACAGAGACATTATTGGAGCTGTTTGAACCTAGATATTGGTTTACTATTATTTATAATGCTGCAGATTTCTTTTGCACCTGACAGTAATCATTGCAATAGCAAGAGAAAGGTCCAGTCTTGCCAACATCTGTAAGAGCTCTGGCATTACATCAGAAGAAGCTGCATTAGACTTACAGGAGCAGATTTTCTGCCTGACTTTGCCTATTTTGTGCCCAATGGATTTGTTGCCTTTACCTCTCCGTGCTCAATTTTGTATCACATAAACTATGTCAGGCAGAGATTGTGAGAGCAAATGTGGGGTACGATGAACCCCGAGCACTGTCAGTTGGTGCTGGCTCTATGAACCACTGGCAGCTGGTACATGGTGGAGTAACATAGAGCCTGTTCCCAGCTGTGCCTGCAACACATTCCACAGATAAGCACATATTTGAGTAGGATAGAAAAGGCAGTATGGCCTATAGTCCATAAAACATCAGATAAAAGGACTCATATAAAGCTTTACTGCAAGTGAGAGGCTTCATTGCCTTCTGCAGTATGTTTGTTTTCTGGGTAGAAACTTCAACCTGAGAATGGAATTCCTCTTGCCTAATATCAATCAAGTAAAATGACAGTTAGCCATGTAGGTACCCAATCTTTTTTTCCATAGGCATTGGAGAGACACAGATACCTCCAGCAGTAGTTCATTCCTTAAAATGGATGAGACCTCTGCAGGTGCCTGAAACAGAGCCCACTCAGTGGATTGGAGTGGAGAGCCCATACCTTTAGACAGCTGGAGTGAGTTGAGCAGAACCCTGCTCTTAGAGCATATCTCCTTACAAAATGTGTCCAATGCAGTTATAATCTCTTCTCCTGGCTTTCTTTGTTATCACTGACTTTTCCTCAGAATATTTTGAGAACAAAATTGCTTATAACAAAAGCATGGAAGATGTTGAGAATGAGACAATAGGGAGTGAGTAAGAAGTTCCGTAGCAGCCCTACCAATGTGGATGTACATCCAGTAACTCTGACACCCATCCAAGTATCACTTCTGAGCTTGGCCCATCAGTATCTCTTAGTGATATTCAAAGCAGTGCTGGCTGCTTTGAGCTGGCTGGGAAGGAACAGTTCAATCATTCTCCCTGAGATATTTTTTTATCTGAATGCCTGAAAGTGAGCATTTTCATATATCCCATCTTAAAATACCCCTTGTTTACATGAAATGCCAGCCATTTGTATTGAAAAATCTGGCCATTTCAAACCAACCTGCTTTTTCAACTTATACAATTTTTTAGAAAGATTTTTCATGAGATGACACCACTCTTCTAGAATTCAAAATGAAATAATATGATATATCCTTCCTGTGGGTTGTTTTTCCATTGTCTTTGGCAATTCCTTGCCCATATATCCTTCCAGATAGAGAACTAATGACAAATAACATTCAATATATGTCTAAAAGTAAAATATTTTCTTGTTCTCTTCTGCAAATATAACCAACATTTATTTGTAATCAACTAAATAAATTATGTTTGTTGCAGGAATTATTACTAGGGCAATTTCCACACACTCCTTTTTACAAATAGACTAACTCAATGCCTACAATTAAAATAAATCAAGCCAGCTGAAAAGGTTCAAATACATGGCACAAACTTGACTAAATAGCAACATGACATAAAGGGATGCTGTAATGCCTCCATAATAATAGTTGCAAAGGCTTCTGTATGCAAAATGTAAAAGACCACTTTTCTGTATGCTGCCATATGTCCACTGCAATTTGTGGACATATGGGCGTAGGACTCTCTCATGTGTAATGTATATCACACAGACAAAAATAAAACAGGAGTAAAGGGCTAATATCATGAACACTGTTTAGAGGATGAGTTAAAATGTTTGTTGTGGCAAAAACATGAGTGTACTAATTAATAGCTCTAGATAGCTTACTGGCACTGGCTGCAACAGCCTCAGGTTTTTGATAGGTTTCAATAAAAGACAAAGCTGCATAAAACTACATCTGTGATTTTAGCCATAATTGTTTAGATAAGGTCTCCTTTTTGGGGAAACATTCTGACCAATCTTTTAAATTGCAGTTTACAATGTGAATTAATGTATCTGCAAATTTACTTGTAATGGTATTGTCCTTATTGCTTTCTATTGTTGCTCACTGGATATGAAAGTGGGGTTTGAAACAAATAAGCATAAGAAAGCTTACAAGAAGTTTTCATGTTGATGAAAACATTTGGAACATAAGTTTTATTTCCCAGCCAACAAGAAAGTGATAACGTACATCGAGTGATACGTGCTTGTTGTGCTTTCATTTTGCTTGAAGACAGAATCTGCCTGTTAAATATTGCCTTGCCAGCAATCAAAATGGCATAGGCTTGATCTTCATCTCTTTAAGAATCTAGAGAGGTGATCTAAATCAAAACGGATGCCCTCTTCACTTAGCAAAGTCAGCTGTTTGTATCTTCTTGCTAAGAGCTTCAGGCTAAAGAAAAGGGTAAGATTTCCTGGCACCTAGGAAGAGTGGCAAACAGGCTTACAAGTTAAAAATGAGTAGTATGATTGAGTGCGTTACTTCACTATACTATTTTACAGATTAATTTTGAATTTTCCCTTTTGCTTTGCAAGCAGGGCAGAAGAATGACACCAAGTTGGGGAAGGACAAAAGGATTTTTATGGCAGATAGAGGCTGTACCCTGAATATTAAGAACACAAGTGAGATCAGCAGCTAATGTGTGCATAGCAACTTGCTTCCATAGGAGAGACACTGATTTCTCTCCCAGAGAGATTAATCTCCTCATAGATGAGTTATTCGAGCATGAAGAAATATTCTTTGGACATGGTACAACAAATGGAAGCACAATGATGGTGTATTATATTGAGACGTTTATAGGATTGGGACATGCCAGCTGGGATGTGCAGCTTTAAGGGAATATAAATAAATAAATAAATAAATAAATAAATAAATAAGTAAATAAAGGAAGAAAGAAAGAAAGAAAGAAAGAAAGAAAGAAAGAAAGAAAGAAAGAAAAAAAGAAAGAAAGAAAGAAAGAAAGGATTTAAGGTGGATCTACAGAGAAAATCACTCACCCAACACTGTAAATGGGAGTATGTTCACTTCTCCCCTTATATGTATTTCCAAAGTAGGGGAGGGAGTCCGTTCTTAGGAAAAATATTTACTCAAATTTGTATCTTGACTTTTCTCAGCTACATGTCCTAATCTTCATGAAAAAATGATAGGATTGATGCTCCATGTGAGAGTTATACAAGTGGAAGAACACTCTTACCTGACCCCGCATCAGTGCTATAACTCAGATTCTTTCCAATACTGTTATGTTAATATCTGACGGGTTAATACTGATAGGTTTAATAATACATGCAAAGGCCCTGAACAAGGGCGATCTGTGAAGGTTTCCTGAATAGGTTTTGGAGAGTGGGTTAACAAGTGTTCAGGACATGAACTGGTAACTTTTCAACTGGAGATGGTAAAATAAATGACTGTAGGTTCCCCTCCTTCTACCGGGGATGGCCTTTTCTCAGCATGCGGCTGAGCAAACACTGCTGGGCTCTCTCCAACACACAGCTCGCCTGACTTCTGTAAAGTAACGTAAACTTGTGTTTATTATTAAAACACAATTGACTTGTAAATCTTCACCTACAAATCAATGAAGGTAAATACTGCCCAGTGATCATGTTTTTTTCAATTTGACAAAATTCCTCAGATCAGAGCTTCCATTGACAGCCTGAGAGGGGAAGAGCACTGGTTAAAGTGGGCTCTCTCTCAAACCAATGGGGCACTTGAAGTGCACTTCCTATTTCTGCAAGTGTATAGATGCACTAAGTAAATTACTATTAATTATTCTGTGCATAACCTCCTCTGCATTTAGGCAACATTCTTTCTTATGTAGGCAGGCATAAGTCTTGATAAGGAGAGTGATGCATTTCACAAAATACGATACTCCAAGGCTTTCCCAAACCCATAGAGGGCAAATGTGCTCTGGCATTATTGGCTCTGTCAGCGAGGAGTTCACTCCAAGAAGGGGCAGGCAGGTGGCTGTGTGCTTACACATCTAAACCAGCATTGGGGGCAACTCAGACTCACAGGTAACCCCAGGAATGCACCTGCACCGTGGGCTGGGAGAGCACAGCTGTAGGACTGGAAGGGGTAGATATGAGGAAATGTTTTTTTCTCTTCCTAATTTCTAAAGTTCACCTGTGGCTACTTGAATTATTCCTATTTCTACTTTTTTCTGACTAGTTTCTGATTCTTTTTTCCTGCATACTCCTCCTGCAATGCAGAGATGTACTGTAGAGCCCTGTGATAGGAAGTATCTTTCAGACTGTATTTGTGCTTGCCTTTGGGGTAAGGCTTTTCCTATGGCAACTTGTCTGTAATTGGGATCAACTCAGGTTTTGTGTTCCAGCCTTGTGAGAGACATAGATCTCCCTTTGCAGCACTTGAATCTGTTTATATTGAGTGCCAGCACAGCCCTCAGTATAAAATACAGCTGCTGAGATGTTATCCTGCACTCACCCATGGCTCTGTCAGCTCCCTGCAGCCCACGGTCCAGCCCAGCTTCCAGCATGATTTCTGCCCTGGTGCTGCCTGAAGGCATAGCATGAGGTGGACGTGCACTAATCCTACACATGGCTGGAATAACTGCTCTCTCCACTCCCAGATCCTTGTGGTTCCTACTAGAGTAGGAACAAAACAAAAACATCTCAGCCCTCCAAAAAGTTTCTTTTTAGTAAAACCCTAAAAAAACTCACAATCAAAAAATACTGATCAAACTTTTCCAAGACTGTCCCCTTTTCACTTTCCATCATCCTCTCTCTGACAGACTTGTTCTTCCAACCAAAAAAAAAAAAAAAAAAAAAAATTAAAAAAAAGAATATTGGTGGCTTTTTGCATGCCATCTGCACTCTTCCAGATTTGAGGTTGTGAATGTTTACCTTGCTAAGTATCATCTTTTAATGGTAAACAGTGTCTATCAGGCAAGCTTCCTCCTTAGGATATTTAACTCTATTTCATTTCCCTATCAGGAAATCTGGATTCTAAGAATATTTCCAAATATGCTTTAATGGATGGTTGTGAAATATTTAAAATTTTAAATTCCACTTGCGTATATCAGGAAAACTGTGTGTTTTTTCAATAAAATATTTCATCTTAAATTCATTCTTGCCTCAGAAAAACGTTATATTTTGGTACATGATATACAGGAAGGAGAAATCATACATTTTTTTGTGCAACACATATTGAATTTGTAATATGTGTCTGATAATGACTTTGTACTAAGCTCCTATTCCTCTACAGTTGCAATGTAATTGCTGTCCTGAGCTAGACAAATCTACTTTAGTGCTTCTTACTTTCTTATACAGTTATGCAAAACCTATAAATCTGATGCAAGTCCCTGATGAGACTTTCATACACCAAGGAGAAAAATGATACATTGTGATAAAATAGAATCCAAGACTTGTTTTCTTCTGGATGGTTCTTGTCTTTTAGCATTTGTAGACTTTGTTCAGGCTTAAGTAAAAAGGAAAAGTTTTTGACTAAACATGGCTTCACCTAGCAGAGAGATATTTTAATGATTTCAGCAGACTGAGTTGGAACAAGTGCTCATGCAGCCATAAGGAGAACTAATTATTAGATTCAGGGGTTTATGTATGTATATTTATATATATATATCTGTAAAAACATAAGGGAATAAATGTAATGGTTGCCTGATATCTTCTGTCAGTCCTGCATTAAATAAAAGCTTAGCAAGAACATGGAGGTAGGACAAGGCTATGTACAGCATCAGAAAAAACAAGACTGAGAGCTTTCCCATAAGAGGGTTCTGACTTCCAGCCAGAAGGTCAGCATCTGATAAAGTATTTTACACTGATGCCTTTCTTTTTTCCCATGATCCTTAGGAAAGTGAAGCATGTGGGCTTAAGCTGGTAGAGGACAGTAATAGATTTCAATTTCATCATAACATCACTGTCAGAGTGGTAGACAGCACTTATTAAATAGCAGACATAAAGTCCTTGTTAATACTTTGCAGTAAATAGTGGCATCATTTTAATAACAAATTTCTAGAATGAAAAAGGGAATCTTCTTGTTTCAAAATGCAACATCAAAACACAATCTTAGTAACAACTTCAAAGGGGAGCCAGTAGGTCCTCTCTGCCTTTTTCATCTCCTCTTCCCCTCAGTTCTCAGCTTTTAGTCAACAAAAAGAAGCTCTCTTTAGGAAACACATCTCCTCCCTCACAGGGATCCACTAGAGCTGGACTACATTCTTGCCATGTGGGACAGGATATCACTGTACCTTAGTTTTCTCTGTATTTCTGAAAGTACACGTTTAAGCATTTCCCCAGTCAGGGTCTGGAAAACAAGCATGATTTTTACTGGCATCTCCTCCTCCTGAGTCTTAGTAAGTTGTTCAGGGACTGAAACAAGCATGGGACCTCCTCCAAGACACTTGCTTAGGAAACATGTGAAAATGTATCCTGAGTGATCTGAGAAGAGTCCTCTCTGGGATCTTCCTAGTTGAGGGTTTCCAGGTCTAGCCTTGAAGATGCTCCAGACAAATATCAGGCATTCCCAGGCCACCCAACCAAGGGAGTCAGAAAATTGGCACAGAACAGGAGGTTGTCATGACTATTACCTAAACATTGTCTTTTGCATTCAAATGATAATGAATGAGGGTAATAAGTTTATACCATTCCCAGAACATCAGGGCTCTGATTCGTGAAGGTGTTGATGCTGCTCTAATATTCCTTAATATCATCACCCCTTATTTCTGTCTCTTTGCTCAAAGTGATCACCTGCACCATTTCTGGGCAGTCACTCGTCCTTTTGGGTGGCTTTTCTGCAGTTACCTATGCACAAGCATCCTTCATCCTTCTAGATACATAGGGAAATGCTAGAAAAAAAGAAAATGTTTGGAAAGCAGGGACCTGTGTTTTCACTGCTTTTCAGTGATTGAATGAGGCAAACATGTTCCTCCCTACAGACACAAGCAGTAAGAAAAATTTTTTATACTAATATATGAAAGTTGGATCTTGCCTGGAGAGTAAATTAATTCTTTCTGTTTGCTTTGTAACCAAAGGCAGAGCAATCAGCAGCTGAGATTGAAGAGGTAACTGTCAAATCATCATAATGATATGTTAACCTGAAGACTAGTCATTAGGCTACAGTGAGTCACCATGTGAGACCCTGACCTCAAGTTAAACACCCAGCTGTGGCAAAGGTGATGGTAGTTGGCATTATTCCAGGTCTAAGTTGGAACTTCACCTGTAAGCATGGGTTCCCATGTGGGAACTTCACACAGAGTACGAGCACCAGCTGATATTCTTTTATCCCAGACAGAGTTGCAGGGTGGGAAGTCTAAGGTGGATGCTGCATGACTGTTGTTATCTGAGGGGAAGTAACTTTTAAATAGACGTGAGCTCTGTCAGTTGATGAACATATAAACTGCAATGTCATTGCCCATGCAATTTTTTTTTTTTTTTTTTTTTCCCAAAACAGACAGGTTGATGTACGTCAGAGCTTGGTTTCCTACAGGTGTGCATCCCTCAGAGAGGTCTCTGGTGTCTAATCAGGAGTTGCTTTTGGGAAAGACTTGTCTGTTTTCTGTGTGAACTTGGTTGAATTCTCTGTGTGAAAAAGAAAGAGCTCTCCCTGCAGCCTCTCCTGCAGAGGGATCTAGATATGGTCTCCCTTTCCTACCTGGACACCTAATTTACTGGAAGCTATTGGAACAAAACTTGTTTGAAGCCCTTAAAACTCTGTCCAATTTGGTTGAAAATGGCTAACTAGTTCAAAAGTTACAAGCAAGAAGAAATTCATCCCAACTGTGTAAAGACTAAAACTTCATTTGTTTAGAAAATCAGGATAAAAAAGGACTTTAGTATCTCCATCCAGCCATCAACTAGCAGTCAATCAAAATAACAATAGGAAAACGACCTCAAGAAAAGTACAAATTATTAATAAAATATTTAAAACTTGATTCTTCCTCAGTTTGAGAAGGTGAATTAATGAACACATCAATCAAACCCCCTGAAATCCAGAAAACCTTCAATTTATTCTTATTGTAATTGCATGGCAGAAAAATAGCCTTCACTTGGAGATACCCACTAAAATGTAATTAACCTTTTGTTTGTGGAAGAACTTTCTTGGGGAATTTCAGATGCTTATTTGGAGCTCTCAAGGGGTATTGAATCTTTAACAAAGACATAATTTCTCATCAGTGTTCATTTGTTACTGGAGTTAAATGGGTGTTAAGAAAAGTAAAGAATCTAGAGAATATAACTAAAAACATCTGTTTTCAGAGTTGCTCAGATTTCTTCATTCTCTTGGGATATAACTATCTTACTAGTTCTACAGCTAATCTGCTGTCCTCCAGGGTAGACAAGATCTGGATTTTTAGCATTAAACCTCTTTAAAACAAGCAAAAATCCCCCAAAACCTTCCTTTGATTTGTTAAGGATGTGTTTTGGCTTAGGAAAAATTTTCAAGGCTTTCATATGTATCTGTTGTAATTCTGCACACAAATACACAGAAACAATGAAGACAAACCCCTTATTTTCTTCTCTTCAGGTGATTTTTAAATTTTTTTAGCTCCAAAAATCCATGTAGCCTTGTTGTGGCCCATTCTGTGTAACCAAGAACAAATGGAATCTCTGAGACAATTGCACAGAAATACAACATGAATTCATGGATCAACACGCATCCATGAAGTACCTACCTTAGCCTTCACAGATTTGTTAGCTAAAATGAGTTACATGAAAATCAATTAACTTGTGTTAAGAATTCTAATACTGATGAACTTGTGAGAAATTTGGGGGAGACAGATAGATAAATCAGCAGAACTCTAGTCTCCAATGTATTACAACCATATTGCATGCACTAGGAGAGAAAGGTTCTAATGCATACTAATGTAATTTCATTTTAGCTATGGTATGTATAAAATGGTGGTAATGACATGTACATATCTTTATAAAGAGATCTACAGGTGAAAACAAGCAGTGTGTTAATAGCTCTACTTTAGAATGGGTAGAATTCATTCTTACCTGAATGTCTTTGAGGATTCAGCAGAGATATGTTTTGAATAACATACAGGAGGTCTAGCCCAGAGTTCTTATTTGATTGTTACAGTAGTAATAACAGTACCTATCAGGACTGATTTTATTATATTATTTGGGGGTATATTTATAAAGGGGAAATATTTGGATTCTATTTGTGTTACAGCATCACATCATGCACTGTTAGATTATACTTTGTTATGATACAATAAGTAGTATAATTTTTCCTGTTTTAATGTAGATACATAAATGTCCATGTTTCTGGAATCAAGCTGTGACACTGGTAGCTTGCAGGATTAAAAAAGACACTTCCTTAATGTCACCTACTTCAGCTGTCCAACCAAAGGTATTGTCTGGTGTGCAGATACACTGCAGTCAGCAGTTACACTTGTACTCCCCCACTTCTGCAAGACAAGGATACATGGAGAGCTGTGCTCCAGAGTATACGGTTTATGTCTACACAGACAGCTAGGGTGGGCCACTGATGATCTTTACTAAAATTTCCGCTGTAGCAATGGCCCAGCTGCAATCTTGAGCCTGCCCAAACGGTTCCTGAAAAAGCCTGTCTTTGCATAAGATACCTGAATATACACAGGACATGATAAAGATGCAGAAGTGGTGGGGTCAGCTGTGGGTGACCTCCACGTCAATGCTTCAGTGTTAGCCCAGATGTACCCATTTGCACTGGTTTCTCATTTTAGGACACCATGATCAACACAGCTTCATGCACGCAGTGTTGTGACTACTGCTTATAACTATACCTTGTTGTTACATTGCCTGGATTGGAGTGACATTTGACCTTGGCTGTCAGAAAAAAAAAAACCAAAAAACAAAAAACAAAAACACTCCTAGAATAATTTACGACCTAATTTTGCAAAATTCCCACTCAACTGAATGAAGGCTAATTGTACGAGTAGAGATTTACAGGATTGGTCCTCTATGATACAGCAATGTAAAAAAATCCACTCAGCTCCAGTGTTTAATTGTTTCCCTGAGGCCTACTAAACTACATCTTGCAATTCTTGTTGTTAATTCATTGCCATGCTGCATTATCAAAACAATTGTGTCAACTGTGTGTCCAGAAGGTGATAGCTAAAGTATGCTGGTAGAACAGGGTATGCTGTGGAGCAGAGCAGCTTTGGGTGGCCAGGGCAAGAAACTTACCGTAGGGTAGTTATATTTTCTTAAATCTCTGCAAAAACATATATACCTCTTTATAATGCAGTCCTTGTATACCATTTTATGTATTCCTAAATGCACCAAGGCTCTTCTCTGTTCACTCACACAGATCTCCCATTTTTTAAACAAGGCCTGCAATGTACGGGTGAGCTGGAATTGAGTTGTTTTTATTCACAGTCCCAGGCTTCATACCTGAGTTTCAGGGGATTAGCAAGGTGCCAGCATATATGGCTAACAAATTCTCTAACATCGTATTGTATGACTGGTTTCATTACTCAGTCTTAAGACAGGATTTTTTTTTCTTTTTCTGGGTGCTATTAGAGATCTTCAAATAATGATTTGTTCTGTTTAATTTTAACTAATGTAATCCCCTCTGATGAAAGGAAAACTCATTTTCATTATTAGTAGGTGAACAGAGTAGTTACATTAGTAGTCAAGTCCCATTCTCCTTTATACTGATAGAAATCCAGTTAGCTCTGCTGAAAGCAAAGTTCAGCCTAATGTAGACAGAGTATGATTCTTGAAATTATTTTTCCTTGAAGCACAGCACAATTGATATGGTACTCCTCCCAATCTTACAACAGCATTTATGTGTCATTCAGATTCCTGCTTTTCCTTCATCCTTTGGCTGTACTCAGCGTAACAATAAGCAGCCGAATATATCTGATTTCGGATGATTTGTATCTTTAGGCTGTTTAGAGTTGAGGTCCTTTTTCTCCCAACTGAAGCTGTGGAAAGCTCAACTTGTAGACTGTATTTGTGTTTTAGGGTCACTCTGTAGCCATTTGAGAGAGGCTGGTAAGGTGTCGATCTGGGCTGGTGAGAAGCACCTGGGACATGACAGCCCCAGACACACATAGAGACTGGGGAATGACAGGCTGGAGAGCAGCCCTGCAGAGAGGGACCTGGGCGTTCTGATGAACAGCAAGTTGAACTTGAGCCAACAGCCAAGAGGGCCAACTGTGTCCTGGGGTACATCAAGCACTGCATTGTGAGCCAGTCAAGGGAGGTGATTGTCCTGCTCTACTCTGCACTGGTGCGGCCTCACCTCAAGTACTGTGTGCAGTTTTGGGCGCCACAGGAAAAAAAGGATATAAAGCTACTGGAGAGTGTCCAGAGGAGGGACACTAAATTGGTGAAGGGTTTAGAGGGGAAGCCATATGAGAAGAGGCTGAAGTCGCTTGGTTTGTTCAGCCTGGAGAAGAGGAGACTGAGACGAGATCTCATCGCAGTCTATAATTTCCTCACAAAGGGAAGAGGAGGGGCAGGTGTTGATCCCTTCTCTCTGGTGACCAATGATAGGGAAATGGCAGGAAGATGTGCCAGGGCAAGCTTAGGTTGGACATTAGGAAGAGGTTCTTCACCCAGAGGGTGGTGGAGCACTGGAACAGGCTCCCCGGGGAGGTAGTTACAGCACCAAACCTGACAATATTCAAGAAGCATTTGGACACCACCCTCAGACTCATGGTCTGAATCTTGAGATTGTCCTGTGCTAGGACAAGAGCTGGACTCTGTGATCCATGTGGGTTCCTTCCAACTGACAACATTCTATGATTCTATGATTCTATGGTGTATCTCTCCAATTCTGGCCAACATGGGGTATCCAGGCAAGTATTTTAGACTAACTGCCTGGCTTCACATGGCTGAAATTTGGAGCAATGATTGGTCCCATACCCTTATGTGACTTAGAACTGCTTCTAAACCACTTTTTCATCCCAACATGGCATTTATATTTTTCTTTCTCAGTAAATAAGCAGAATGCAGCCTGGCATTACAATTAGCTGCTCTTTTATTCACTGTCTCTTTTCCCTCAAGCATACAAAGTTGTTTGCATGTGCTATGGAGAGAGAGGTTTAATAAATCACACAAACCCACTGTTTTCTGTTTCATATTTTTCAAATAAACTCTGCAGAAAACTTGGGTAAACAAGGCTTTTTTTTTTTTTTTTTTTTTTTTTTTCTCTAAATAGTTTTTTTTTTTTTTTTTTTTTTCCCTGAATCAGGTTCTTGTTTACAAGAAAATGAAATGTTCCCCCAAAATTACTGATGAATAATAAATCATGTTCCTTGCTCTAGGTGTATGACCTTGTAACATTCATTTCCGTTAGCTGCTTATTTCTCATTTTACTTTATTTTTTTACTTGGCTGTTATTCTTACAGTTTATATATTTTTGAAAGAGTTGGTGTTCATGTACACACTTAATAAAAATTACTGTTATTTTATCCAATATACAGTCAGATTTTACTAAGACAAAATAGATCAGGATCTATTTTCTTGATATAGCAATTAATTTTTAGATTAGCATATTGTATTTTTAACCTTCAGAATTTTCTTCATAAAAAAGTAAATCTTAAGTTTTGTCATACCTTATAATTGCTCTGACAAAAACCTTTGCAGTGACATGAGTGGTGGCTTTGCCTACCAAGACAGATTTTCATAATAATGAGTTTTTTCCTGTAGGGGGCTGTGAACTGCTAATTAGCATCTATGACCCAATATTCTCAGCAAATAAGAGTAATAGCAGTAATTTCTAGCTTTATGCAGGGTGCAAGTCTAATATTACCAACACTTCTGTTTCATTTGTAATTAACTGCAAGCAATTATTATAGAGTCAAGGAAGTATATCCTAATGCTCGTAGGTAATAAAAAAAATTGAAATTATGTTTGTAAAACTCATATGTTTCATGCTGGGTGCACTGATTTCTTCCACAGAACTGCAACTATGTGCCTATCAATTAAAAATTCTTCTTTAATGTTTCTTTACATTTATATGATTTTGAATGTTGCTGTATAACCATCTAGTCCTCAGCTTAATTATCTTATTTTTTTAAAAAACTATATCCTTGAAATTTCAATTAATATTTTAACCGCAAGACCTCAGTGAATACTTAATCTGGTTACTTGATCTCAACATAAGATTTAAATGGTACTGAAAGAAGTTGTTTACACTTGATTTTATGAGGTATGTAGCTTAGTCCTATTAAAACCGTGACCCACAAGGCTGGTGACAGAGCGGCCTGTGCTCGTGTAGCATAGCTGACTTTCCTAAACAAGAAACAGATTTGGTGTTTCTTTTACTCAGCAAAACAATACATAAGGCTTTCTGACTTACTTTCCACTGGCTATATTAATTCTATGACAGTGGGAACAGCTATGAAACAGTAGCTATCTGTTGCAGTGTCATAGTTCCTGGAGTGGTGCTGTGCCTTGTCTTTGCTTTGAACATCTTAACAGGCTTTGAACATCTTTATTGACTCAGAAATATTTTTTTTTTAATTTAATACCGAGCTCTGCATAGAGATTGATATATATATTTTTATATTTTTTTTTTTTTCTTCACAGTTTTGATGAAGCTTCAGATGTTGGGGCATCTTCTCCTTTGCAAAATGCCCTTTCTTCTTAGAATCAATGATGTTTAAACAACTTTAAACATATACAGATAGAGCACATTCCTGAACCATAGAAGCTGCTGTCTAGTTTCAGAGGGGCTTGGCATGGATTTTGCTGTGCTTCAATAAAATTTACTCGGCATCTCTCAGGACTGTCATTAAAGAGATTTGGAGGGCAAGGAGCTGATATCTTTACAGAAGCTATGGCTTGTGAACAAAATTTCTCAAGTAATCATAGGCTTAAAACTCACCCTTTGATCATATATGGAGTGTGATTATGACTTTTTTATGCAGCTGGTTGAAAATGAGACTGAAGATGGTGAATGAAAAAAAAACCAGATTGTATTTCTTCATGTCATCTGTTTCTTTCTTCTAGGATCTCTCTATCCCACTGACCACTGTCAGTATTGCATTAATCCATCTTCAGGCATTTACGTGGGCATACATGTGAAATAGTCCAGAGTCTATCCTGCCAACTGTCCCTAGGATCCCTAACTTACTCTGTTTCTTTTAGTCCCTGAATTAGTTTCATCAGAGATTAATTCATTTAGTCATCATGGCAGATAGAAAATATAATACAATATAATATATTGATTACATAACAGCCCATGCTGACATCCATCTATTCATAGTTTACTTATTTTTGTGAAGAGTTTCACAGTTTGTCCGATTTCGCTCTTACAGCTTGGTGATAAGTGCAGGAGATGACAGTCCTGATGTTGGGTTTCTTGAAGCTCATTGGAAAGTCAGTTCAAGTGCAGAAGTCGTATAGCCACACCAGCCGAGAAACAGATCAGATAACCCAGAATATAGCACCATGCAACTGATATAGCTAGGTATAGTAACTGTGCCTCTCCAGGCAGAGTTGTTCTGTGCAGAACTATTTTGGTTGCTGTACATACCATTGGAGATAAGTTCTAAATTGTTTCATTACCACTCTGCAGATTGTTACCACTGCTCTTGGAAAACATTTGCAAAGGCCACCAATCTTTGTTGATCTGCAGTGCAGGCAGTATCCTTTTAACAGAAAAGGTCTCTGTTGAGAGACATTAAGATAAATCAGGTCTAGTCCAGGATAATAATCCTTTAATATGAGAGGTTCACAGTCAAATATAGTGTCTTCATATGTAAGTATAATATATTTTAATATAGTTGATTTGTTGCCATATGTTTCAAAATGCCATCTCAAAATTCAATCAATGTTTGGCAAGTTTCAGGGGAACAATTTCTTGCTCTTAATGTACTTAACATTTTTATTTATGACCTGGAAACAAATAGAAACTTTTTAGTACTGGAACTGTGGGGTCATCAAATGACTGGGAAAAGAGGAGTCAAGAACAGTCTTGACATAGCATTGTATTTGGCTTCAGCCTACCATAAAAGTATAACAATTGAATGTAACACCATATATCTAAGAACAAATCAAATGGCCAATATTTCCATGACAGTGAACTCTGTCATGGGAAGCTATTTCTGTAAGAAACGCTGTAAAGAGAAGAAGAAATCACAGTATGAAATCAGAGTGTAGGTGTCACTACATAGTGCTGTTGCAAGAGTGGTAAGGAATTTGTGGATTTGTAAGAAAAATGTTATACTAGTTAAAAAGATATATTTTCAGAGTTAATTTAAGGAAGTCCTATAGCTTGTATGTATCCACATATTCTCTGCAGTCCAAAAGGATTTATAATTTATAAACTGACTGGAAAGTTTTATCCTCTTTGCTAAGGAATCAAAACAAAAAAATTGACATAAAGCACATAAGAATGGATAGAACTATTAAAATTTGTTATAAGTAATAAAGACTCGTGGAAGAGAGAAGTTAATGAAAAAGATGAGGAAAACAACCTTCCATAAATTTTAGGAGCACAATAAAAATCACAGTAGAAGAAAACCTAAATTTTAATGCACTGTTATGACCATCCACAAATTAAAAGAATATTTTAATGTGGTGTTTCTTTTAGAGTGAGAAGTTAAACCTCAAAATTTAAAATTATATAATTATTACTATATTTTAATTCTTCAAAATATTCTCCCACAAATATTTCAGATGAGATATCTTTAGAACATTGGTGGGCTGCTCAAGTGTCTAATTCTGTACATTATGGACCACATTTATTGTTGGTCCTTAATCCTGTGTTGAGTAAACTAAACTGTATTATCTTGGCTATATATAAGGATAATCATGCTCGTTTCAAAGTTTTTTTCTGTGGAATGAGGGATGCAAGTCCCTTCTGTGAAGTAAGAACTGCATCTGACTTCAGGCACTGAAATATTAGGTGTGCAGTACAGGGCATTTGCTGTGGTTGATGGGAAGAATAAGCACCTCCAAAAAGTGAGTCGTTCCATTCATCTGATATAGGTTTTGGGCATAAGGTGATCTAGCTTTTGATGATATCTCTTTCTGTCTATAGAGTACAAAGAGACCCTAGACGATTAACCTACATTTGCATCTTAACATTTAAGTGAATGAGATGAAGTAGGATAAGTCTTATTCTAAGTGTCTGCTTACATCTATTTCAGTTTTTGTTTGTAAAATAAAAATATTCATTCTTACCATTTTCAACATTTTAAGATCTCCCCCATTTTGTAATGTAGATTGAACACATGGTAGGCCCCATTAGTGTGTAGCACAGTTTCATCTCTAATCCAAAGTATTTTTGTCAATATACTGTTATTCATTTCATACCTTCCTTGTAAGTGTGCTTAATAGTGCTTTTTATAGGCTAAGTTATATGAGAAAATATTACTTTGTATCAGTAAACAATTCAGTGCTGCTATTTTCTGTCTTCCCAAAATTACTATTGTTAGAAGGGAAACCCATGTTTCCATGCTTTTAAGCTTCCAAGAAAATTGATGTCTAAATCTGTAGCAAGAGCTGTGCAAATGAAGAGGCAGAATATAAATACAGCTATTTATAAATACCACTTGGAAAAGTCCATAAAAGTGATGTTGCAGTGATGTATCCAGTAGAAAGGATTTGCCATTAGCTATACTTTGCCCAATAAAATCTTTGTGATTGTACTGGTGTTTTTAATGGTGACTGTTTTATCCCTTTACACATACAAATCAATGTGGAATCATTGAGAGGTAGAAATCTTGTTACACACACCACACTCACATAGATGATCAAAAAGCAATAGCAATGATGATATTGAAAGAAATAAAATGCTGCATTTTCCTACCATATGAAAACTAGGGGGCTCAGTCTTCCTATACAAGTATAAGGAAATATAATTAAACTCCAAATTACTAAAACCAAAACATATTCTGAGCTAAGAGTTCTTTGAATTGCCAAGAAACTCTTTCGGAGAAAGCAAGCACCACAAACACTGAAGCACTGCTGCATTCTGTTTGAACTGTCACATTTCTCTGGGAAGAAAGCCTCCCTCTCATATTCACCAGTGTAAATCATAAATGTGCAAAGAGGTGAAAGCAGAATCTGTCCTACAACCTGGGCAGAATCAACGTCTCCCTGTTTTACATACCGGCAGGTGCCTTGGATGAAACAGTCATAAGTCAGAGCTTGTCTTCATCTTCATGTCATCAACATACTGGTTTGCAGGATCCTGCAAAGTAGGTTTTCAAACAACAATTCAAAACAGAAGCTCATAGTTATCCTTCCTTTTGCCCCAGCATTCTTGCTTGCATATATCAAGCAATGGTCATAATGTTAAGAACCGCTGTATTTCCTGGACGTATCTTCTTGTATTGCTTCAGCAATGTGTGCGTTTCCTTGTCATCTCCCTCCTTCTATGGCGCCTTCCATCACCTTTATACACTGTCTTTGTGACTTTATAACTTCCTTTATTATACCTGTGCTTTCTTTCACCCTTCCTTCCCCTTAGCTTTTTTTCATCCTTTCTTCCTTGGGAAACCCATTTCAGCTTCCAGGTTGCCTGTCTCCTGATGTTTGGAGGCTTAACTCTGACATTTGGCTTTTTATATGTAACTTCTCAGAGGCCTTTTTAATGTAGGACAGATACAGGGAGGAAAACTTTGAAACAAGACTTCTCTCTCTCCTGAACATCACATCAGGTGTTAGTAATAGATGTAATTTCTATAATCTGTTAAAGTAAATGACAAACAAATTATATTTATTAAATTCTTATGGACTTCAAAAAAGTTACATTCAGTAAAGTGGCAGTGAGAGTGTTTTTCTCTCCATTAGAGATACTGAGATATTTCACCCTAAGGAAAAAAGGACCACCCGGAAGAAGAAGTTATGCTGAAAAACTGACAGCTAAGGAAGCTGCATATTCTACACTTGTCCTTTGAAAGAACCATTTCTGGAAATGCTTTTATTTATGTATTTATTTCTCCACAACCTCTAAAAGTGCCTCCACATTATTTCCATGATAATTCTTTATTTGATTCATCCATATTGCACATGCCAGCCTCTTTCTACAGCTCAGTACATGACACATACATAAATTCTGAGGTCTGATACTTGTATTTAATATTGCCTTACAGATACTCCCAGTGATTTCAGTGGGGCTTTTCATACAGGCCTCCATCCTACACTGCAACTTGTTAAGTGTCTCAGTTTCCTTTTAAGTCTTACCTTTACAAGATTGAGTTTAAATAAAGGTAGCACTCAAGAAATACCAAAGGAGCAGCCAGCATACTTACTGAAAAGCATATTTCTGTTACTAGAGTCAGATTGATCTCAGTGTAAGAACACCTTGTGCTGTCTTTAAGCGGCATGGGTATGGATGCTCGTGAATTAGAAAAGTGCACTCCATTAGTGTGATCCAACTCCCATAAGAGATAACGGGTGGCTCTCCATTGACTTTAATGGGAAATAGGATCAGGATGTCAGTGCTTTGGAAAAAGAGAGGGTTTTGTTAAAAAAGTATTCATTTTGAAAAGAATGACACAATAGGGAAGAAATATTCCCTGCAGCCTGCAAATGCCTTCTGCAAACATAGTCTTCTTTCTGTTTAGCTTCATAATAACAGAGCTAATCAGGGTTTCTGTTTAATTTGAGATACATATCCACTTTCCAGATGACGCAGGAAAGAAGAGTTCATTTATTGTGCTTTTGGCAGGCTTGGAGGGATTCCTTTGAGTGGATAAGGACCTGCTTTTCTTCCAGGTAATTTGGACCATCTCCACTCATTTGATTTTCACTATCACTAAAAAGCGATCCATGTAGGAGTTCCATAAAGCTGCAAATTACAGTTAAGTTCAAATCCTTAAAGGCATTTCAAGTGCACATTGTAGCAGAGACTCATAGTAATCAAGTTGCAGAAAGACTCTTATAACAGCCATCTCTTTCTTTCTGAATTGCTGGGGAACAGGCAGATGTGGAAATTATGAGTAATGTAATTGATGATCTTAAGGCTTTTAAATACCCAAGCTCTCAACAATCAAGATCTATTTGAGTTCAGAATCTAATAAGTAGTAAATACAATAGGTTTCAATAGGATGTTTTATCAGGTTCTCTGCAGTACTTACCTCCCCCCCCCTACCCCCCTCCCCACCGTTGCTTTTATGGGCAACATTACCATCTAATCAGCAGACAAATTGGTAAATTTTATTGTGACACATAATCATTTTTAGTTCACCATATTTCTCTTTCTTTGATATGCAGTTACTATGAGTATGCTTATAATGCATGTTTTCAGAGGTTTTGTCCCCAATTTTTTAAAGAGGTGAGAAAGAGGGTATTGTTATCCTAGACTGTTTATTGACAACTTACTTATTCTGTACCAAGAAAGAAAAATGCTTGTACAAAACTCCCCAAAATACTGATGAATTAAAGTCCTACAGATTTCCCAGGTGCCTCAGTTTGTAAAAATCTTTTTAGTAACGATGACTGCTCTGATATTTATTCTAAATATGTACTGAATAAATTCTAGAAGTACTTTTTCAATCCAATGGAAAAGCTGAGCATAGTGGAGTTAATTTCAATTCTTCATCTGTTTTCCTTTAATCTGCAGACCAGACTGAATGAATCCGAAATTCTACATTATGTTTCAGCTAAAAAAATAAGAAAACATTTGTCAATGAAGAACCCAACTCATGCTATTACCATAGGTACAGAGCCTAACACCCTTGCTTACGTGTTAATTTATCCACACAAAAAAATCCCATGTTAGTGTGAGGTGAGTAAAAAATATTTGCACCACTGGAAAAACTGCTAAATCACATTTCTCCAGATTCTCTGAAAAGCAAAATATGTTGCAGCTTTGCCTTTGATGTTTTGTAGTTTGGTAGAATGAAAACAGAAGGCTTTTTTTTCCAAGAAAGAATATATATTCACTGCAAAAAGGGACTTTTCTTTCAAAACAAGAGAATGAAAACTGAGAAAATTTGCATAGGCATCAAAAAGTGCAATTTTTTTCAGAGAGGGCACTTCTTATTGTTTATACTACAGGAATTAAAAAGAATCCATTTTCTCTTGGATATAAAATACAAATATTTGTCATTAACTGAGGTTTTTTACAGGTGTCCCTTCCTTCTTGAAACATGGAGCAATCTAATACTGTTGAATTGTTCTTCTGTGTTATATCTTTGCCACAGCACATTTCCTGCCAAGTGTTGATCCAAAGTCAGGCAATGCACGCAAATCTGTGGCCATGTGAAATGGTATTTGGGCCAGCTGGGACAGCAGTTAAAAACTGGCATTCTGCTTTTGCTAGGCTGGTATTCCACTTGGTAATGAGGCACAAAGTAATGAGCACTCTTAGACATGATAGTCTTCCAGTGCCAATAGCTGGCTCACCTGACTGCAGACAAAGAACTATGGCATATGTGCCCTGGAAGTCCTAACAACGTGAACAGTACTTGTTAGGGCACAATAACTTGGATACGCTTGTGCAATATGCTCCCAGCTGTTCTAATGCTACAATGAAAGAGTATCAGCTTTGAAGGAAACACTCATGGTCCTACAGTTGATGGCCCTTGTCCAAAACAGTGTCTGGATGAGCCTCGTTGACGTACTGCAATGCAACCAGTAAAAGACAGCCCCTACTCAGCTCTAGCAATTTGCAGGTGGAGTGCTGATAGGCATAGGTTGCTCCACAGCACCACTGCAGTCCACTCCTATACAGCCATTTAGGCATACCCTAAAACCCCTCCAAATGTTGAAAAATTTTGAAAAAAACAAAGCACACCAGAAACAGTTAGACTTCTTTACATTCAAAATCTAAAAGCTGTTAATATTTCTCAGAAGGGCATCTGAAGTCCAGAAGAGAGAAAACCCAGGGTGGTGTGGTCCTTGCTCAGCACTTGGGTTCAGATTTTTCTCCTGGAGGAGTGATGTAAGACAAGCACATGCTCTAGCCACCACCTTGATGGGCAGCTATGGGGTGAGCACATTATCTCCACCTGCATGTGTTTGCAGGGCGGAGAGAGGGGAAAGCTCTCTGTCAACTGCCCGCCTGCATTGTACTGAAAAATCTGTTTAGTCAACACCATTCTGTTTCCATAACCTTTGTTTCTGATGAATCGGCATCTTTTGTTGAAAAAAATGTTTTGTTGTAACATTTCCAACCCATTCTACTACCAATTGCAAAATTATGGCTATTGCTATAAATGGTTTATGTTGGAAATAATCAGGAGAGTCAGGCCAAATTAAATATGCCTTGTATTAAGGAAAGCACTCTGTGTCATTTTAAGTCTCCCAGAGTACATACAATTTCTCTGGGTTCCCTTGTTCTGAGTATTAGCCCTGCAATTTAGGCCCACGTTTGAAGTCTGGCAGATTGGGAGGTATGATACTAATGAATGCATTGATTATGAATGCCCTGGTTAAATGAACAATTATTAACTAGTGAATGAGGTAGTTAAAGAACATCTTAGTTTACTGTTACTGTATTTCCCAGTGACAAGAATGAAAGCAAGCTAAAGGATCTTTTGGATGCAGGATTGTTTTTCCATGGATGAGGGATTACAGATTGGCTTTTTAACTTCAGCTTTTCCAAATAGTTTTTCAGTTATTTAATTTACTCTACATGGAGTCTATTGATTATTCAAGTTGGCAGTCAATTTTATAGGGCACCCCGCTGTTTCTTTGCTTAATGTAGTCAATGATTGTAATTGCTTGATCAGTGCAGCCCATGAAATAGGTTTTGTGTCTTTTTTACAATGCATTGATGGCTTTATCTGATGCAGTCTTGGCAGGGTCTAGGTTTTACAGCACGATCCTGAACTCCCAGAGGTCTCTAGATTAATGGCTATGGCTTTCTGTTGGAGCTGCTGATACTGCTCTCCAGAATGTATTCACACATCTGGCATGCCACACTTGGCAGTTGTGCCAGCTTTTTGTTGCGCAGTTACAGAATATCTCACCAGTGCCTAGTTAACTGTTTTCACTAAGGGAATGAGATAAAAAGCCATCCACAGAGTTGTTGGCACGCGCTCTGTGTCATTGTAATCACAAATTTTTAATTTTTCTATTACAGTTTTTATACGGCCAATTGATGTTTAGAAACAACAAAATACGCATGATATTTGTTGTATGAACTCTGATTTGATTCCGCAAAAGATTCCAAGCTCATTGTGATTTCCTGTAAACGTCCCATTAATGCTTTCTTTCCAAAAAAAGGAACAAGTTTTCCGTTGTATTGTCAGTAAATAAATAGATTAAAATTACATCTCTCTGTCTCAAATTTTTTTACAAGCAGAAAGAAAGGAAATGTGAGTGGAAGAGCAGAAAGAGGAACCTCATGACCTTGCTATGGATGAAGTAATTCTTTTGTCTTCCATTGGTTCATGTTAAATTACTTAAGCTTCATTTAACTCTGCTTGAAAGTCAGTGTTTCTTATTTGGTAGAATTTGCGTCGTATTATTAGACATGTAAAATGTAGTCCTAATAAGCAGGCCAAAAAAATATAATGAAATATGCAACACAGGTGCATAAATCCATGGGCAATATAATTATATAGCACACATACGCCATTTACAGTGCCTAAGGTGACATCCTGCCAAAAATGTAAAAGTATGATAGATTTTGGACCAGCTGTGGTATGAACTGATTTCCTCAGCTGAGCTTGACATAGAAGCTGGACATGTGCAACCTCTATATTAATTCTTTTCTCTCCAGGTACTAAACTGTAAATGCATAATGCATCTTTGTGTAGTAAAGGTCTACTGAGAAGACATCTGGAATTCAATATTTAAAATTCCAAGTCTGTCTTTCCACTGAAATCTGTTATGTTGGGCAATAACACAGGAATCATATATATCTATATGCAATATTAATAACCCACAAACCCATGTGTTAACAATAAATAGCCTTAATAAAATCTGTCACAATGAAAAATAATGAGAATAACATGGCAAACACTTTCAGTGTTATGGTCATTGTCTTCACATCACTGTTGGAATATTTTATGATTTCTGCTCATTTTTAGTGCAGTGAAATCCAGTCATGTTCTAGGCCCATCCCCAAAACTTTTAAGTACATAAGTAACTGCTCACGTGGACTGTTCCACTGAATTTGTTTGCCCCTGTGTTATCAGTGTCAAGGCTTTAAACTGATGGCTCTTCTCCTTCAAATGTTACAACTGTTTCCTTGTATTCTCTATTCCATTATGAAAAACTGTGTTACTTTTAATTCAATATTATCTTTAAACCTTGGTTTGAAGGGTTAAGGAACTTCAATATGGAAAATTCAAATAACTCACAGGAGTGAAGAGCCTAATGTCAGCATCAAAAATGTTACCAATGGGCTATCAAAAGTAGCTGTATAATTTCCCTTCAGACACAGAAAAAACATACTGTCACCCTTTCCATGTTTTCAATTTTTCTCAGTATTTGTGGAGCTTTAAAAAGTAAAAAAACCCTAAAACTATATAGAAGTTCACATTAAATTTCAGCCTTTTTGCGTACACTATTAATTTCTGGGTTCCATGTTTGGAATGATATTTTATTACCCTTCAGGGAACAATAAATATTAGTAGCATATTCTCTTTAAGATAAAGCAAGCCAAACAAGGGAAATCTGAGAAATAAAGATGGTGAACAAAAAAGGAAAAATAAAGTGTGGTAAACTCATATTTATATCATACTTTTCAGAGCAGCACATTCTGCCATTTCTTTTCCACATTCCATTTTGCCACTGAAAATGAAAGGTGAAGAAGAAGTAGGATGACAAACACTGATAGATGAAAACATTGAAACAGATATGCAACATATTTTCCCTTAAAATTCAGTTGCAAAACCACTCTGTATTTCAATTACTTCATTTTATTAGTGTCACTAAATAGGTACTGCTATTGATATTACTAGGCATTCCTCTGACTAATTCCAGATAACCTGATACACCTCAGTGGAAAACACTGTACCTATTCCAGGTTAACTTTATATGTTCACTCAGACAACAATCAATCTTTTCCTAAAGTGGGCAGTATTTACAGTATGATGGAAATCAAAATTGTACTTATATGCAAGGTCTTACACGAGGTATCTGTGGATGTGGATACTGGGTTCAGTCCAGTCTCATGCACACAATGGGCATCTTGCTACAGCTTCTAAAGGAGGCAGAACTTCATCTGTACTTCTTTATTGCATGCTACATTGTTGAATTATCTTGGAGCACTGAACTGACCTTGAGTTTAGTAAATCTGATGCAAAATATTGTGCTCCATTCCCCATCTTTTTCACAATTAATTCTGCATATAACATCTGGCTCTTTCAATGTTCTCTGTCTGCACGTGAAAGTAATTCCTAGAAAGCAAAAGGAAAATGTCCTTCTTTCTTTTCATTAGGTGATCTGTGAAATTCCAGACTTCTGTTCAAGTCACCACATGTAGGAATTGCACTGATCAGCAAGGTCTGGGATGGAGCCTTAGTTTTTCTTGTCAGCCTTGGGTGACAGCTGCTTGAGGTCAGTCGTGATCTGTAAATTTTGTGAAATATCAGATGGCTCAGAACAGAGTATTCATGGTTGTCTAAATTTGCTTAAGGAAGCTGAGAACTCTTTTGCTTATTTTTAGTTTTGGTATAACTAAGAAATACATGAATGCTTCTCTCTGCAAAATAGTCTTCTGAAGCAAAGTATTCACATCAGCATATTCCTTCTGTTGTAAATAATAACAATAATAATCACTGGTTCCTAACTTGTTTATTCAATCTGTGTGCTGAATCTTTTTTTTTAGATTTGGGTCCAAGATACAAAATCAGCATACTGAATGTGGTCAGCTTTTACTTTCCATCACAGTTTGTTTAAAAGACAGGTAGGCAGCCCACAAAGTACAAGCTTACTGATATCTTTCTTGGGACAGATACCAATCCCAGTGAAACCAGGGGGAGGGGACTTTTATCACTCACTTAAATGAAAACATCATGTTTGAAAAGACCAAGAGGTAATCGAATTAGTAATTAGTAAAATTGTTTAGATCAAAAGCAGGGCCTTTTTATTTCACTTTAAGTTCTGCATGTAAAAGAAGGCACACAATAGGAAGAGACCTGCTTTTGCCTTGAAGCTCAGACTAATTTAAGTCAAATTTTTAAGCCTCTGAAACAGGGGTCACCTCTGCCAAAAGACCATAACAGAGGTGTCTTCTACCTTTGTCTCTAGATAAACAATCTCAATGGTACTAGAAGCCTCTAGATGAGCCTTGCTGCATTTCCAAAACCATTTTCAGACTTGAGGTATAATTCTGACCTACCCTTGTGTCTGATCAAGAAGTACTCTGCTAAGTCAAGGGACAGATGCAAGACTGAAAGGAAAAATTCTAATCTTCCAAAAGTTCGGTATAAATTTTTGTATTTTGTTTCTCTGCTTTTATTTACTTAACTAGCAACTGAATTGAGCTGAGCTGATTGTTGGTGAGGGCTGTTCAGCTTGTATGCTTTGGAATGGGACATCACCAAAACAAAGATTTGTTGGTCTTTCATATTTCTGTACCCTCCCCTCCACATACTCAGTTGTCCCCATGAGGGCAAAGGAACTGCAGCCTCTGTTTGTTGTGAAGCTGAGGAGGATGATTCACTGAATTCTTGTCCCAAGTTTTATTTTTTAAAGTGTAAATATTATATTTCAGTACTCAAAAGCTCAAAAATAATCTTTGTTCTTGAAATATTTATACATAAAGAGCATTACTGAAATAGGAGTGCTTGATTACTTGAATTGAGTTGCATGATTGTGACATACTTATTTTTAGTCCTTGAGCTGAATGGTAACAGGAGACAGAGATTTAAAAAAATAAATAAGGTGGATAGATTCCTTGCTGGTGAATGTTAACTGTTAAACAACTTGTGTGTTTCTGCATCTGGGAGAAGGCATCACTTTGTTTTCAAATTTCTAGTGCATCTTGAATTTGCTTCTATTTGGAACAGTTTATGCTGCAATACACACAACATAAGGTCACTGTAGATGGACACAGTATTCCTTTGCCATGTAAAGATAGTACAGATGTACTGAAATGGTACAGAGACAGTGACCTTGAAGACTCAGTAGAAGTAAAGAAGAGGAGCAAGCAAAGAGTCGCCTCAGCCTCAGTGATGGGTGCAGGGAGCTGCCTCCCAGCAGAGGGAACCAGGGCAGTGCTCAGAGCACTGCGATATCTGCCCCATTCCTATCTGACCACATGGCATAGTCACCATCCCAAGTAATTACTTTACTGGAACACATTGGAGTTTTCCCATCTGAGCTGTTTCCTGCAGGTACATTGCCATCAATCAGGCTTGTCCTTGGAGTCTTAATGATATAGGATTGCTGGGCATTTATGGGATATGTGCATGCCATTATCAGACAAGTTATCTAAACTGTTGCTTTTAGTCAGATCATTCCAGATTGATCCATCTTTCTAACAATACTTCAGCTGTTAATTGAATATAGGCAGTAATGTTTTCCATGTTTCTTAATTATTTTACTCTTCTGAACCAGGTTCCTTTAGTGGATATTTATTTATTCAACCACAATGATGCACACACTTACTGGCTGCAGCCGTATGAGCTCTAAAAAACTCTCTACCTCTGCTGAAAGCACAGCTGTGCTCTAAAAGGAGCCTGCAAGACAGCACAGACTCAAGTCTCTTACACCAGTGATTTTCGTATCATATGTATTTGGTTTACAAGTGTAGAGTCACTTCTCTAATTCCAAATCCTTGTTCCCTCTTACCTATCACCATCACCAGCAACAAAGGTTTCTCAACCTCAGTTGCCTCATTTAGACCTGCACAGCCCCATTTTCTCCAGGGGAGTTCTTTAATGACAACTGTGCAAAGACATAGACTTCACTGGGCTTGGGCAGGTGGGAGGGATGGGGACTGGTAGTGATCCTTTAGGTAATGCATGAACGACTGAACTTCCAGCCCTTCCTGCTCAATCCAGGGCGGGTAGCAATATAAAATGGTAGAAACAGCTTTTTCTGTCGCTTGCATCAGCAGATTGTTCCAAGTTCACAGAAGGAATAAATCTGCTTTCCCTTCTCTGGAGAAGAACATAATGTATTTTCAGGAAATCAGGATACTTCCAATAACATTATCACATGGCTCTGTGGAAGGGTGTCAGTGACAGGGCATCAGTGCTCTGATGACACGCCTCCAGATTTTGTTTTAAATAAACAGGTACAGGCTTTGCAACGGCACAAAGAGCAGCCAAGCAAATCTCTTCTTTCTTGTTTGTTTAGTTTTGAAAGACTTGCCTGAAGGATCCTTGGTGTCCTGACTGCAGACAGTTTGTGCCTGGGCTTCCTTGCAGAAAAAAGAGGGATTTTCCAGGCATATCAATATGTCTTTGGCTGCAGAGATATCTCTCATATGAGAGATGGTTACAGTTTCTCCCACTTCACAGTTGTTCCTTATGTATGTGCACTGACGCAGCTTCTCCCTGTGGTGTTTATCTGGTGCTGTTTGTGATGGTTATATTCTTACCAATTTCTCTGGTGTACTCTCACCTTGTCAATACTGTTGCACAGTTCTCCAGCAAGAGGTTTATCTGATTTTCTCTATCCGTAGGTGCTTTTTCCCTATTGTTTCACAGCCACACTCACTTTACCTGCCTGCTCATCACCAATAATCTTGGACTCATTGAGCAAGTGTAACCCAAGGTAGCAATGTCTGCCTCAAAGGTAAGAAACCCTCATGTGTTTTCTGAAACTCGGTGACTGGGTGATAAGTGAGACTTGGACGGGAGCCTTGCAGAGAGAAAAGGCTGCAGAGCAAGCCCAGACTGTACCTCTTCCACCTGGCCACAAACCTGTGTGTGCAGTGCCAGGGACAAGTGACAACACGTGGCATAGGCTCAGCCCTGGGGAAAGACAGGGCAATATTAGGGTATCCTGGGTTGTGCAGGATGCTCTGGAGAAAACATAGAAGAACAGACCTACTGCAATGCAAGGAGATAGTGGTTATATTATGGCTGTGATACTTTAGGAATTTTCCCACTTAATTTTGTCTACTATTATCATACAGTCCTTTACATTTCACATAATAGGAACAAGAAGCTTGTTGGAGGAATCTGCCCCAACTCTTGGCCTTCTAAAAACTCAGTGAATTGTTCTCCTTGTGTGCCAAAGGACCTGCAGAGAACAGCTGCTCCTTAGCACAGCAGTGACCACCAACCACACACAAGGTCCCATAGTGGGTATCCCATGAAGCCCACCCTGATCTGCAGTCTGGGGTCAGCCCCATGGAGACCTGCATGGAAGAGACCTTGTGGTGTGTAACACATTGTCATGCAGCCGTGCACCTTGACCAGCTATGAACCCCTTCAAAGTGTCCCTGGGGAGGCTGCCATCGCCCCTCTAATTCCAGAGCAGCAGAGGGTGCCTATGCCATCCCTAGCACAGCCACCAGTCTGCCTCTCAGCAGCTCCCAGACTCCTCCTCAAAGCCTGTACACAAGGCTCACAGAAGCAGGGTTGAGCATTGCACACTCATGAATAAGTGTAATTGAAATTCTGTTCATAGCTATTTGGGGAAAAAAAATTGCCAGTGTAATTAAAATGCACAGGGGAAAGAGAAGTAGCCTATACAGACACATTATGTTATGCAGCACCCACCCAGACAAAGGTCTTTGTCTATAAAAAGCTTAAATATATCTGAGATAATTGCTGTTCATTGATTGTGCCTCTGAAGTAGAGTCATTCTGGCATATTCCACCTTGAGGCTGTCTTATACATTTCTTTGAAAGGGAAAAATTCAAAAGTTCAAGTAAAGACACAAGTTCAGTCAAATATGTGGCAGTAAAAGCTTGATTTACAGCATTAAGGTTACTTTCAGCTGACCTAGCCCTGAGTGGTGCTGGGCAGTTTTGTCTGATCTTGTGTTAATGTTGTTAGCCTGTGTTTACTAAATGATTTAGCACTGAAATGTGGGGAGTTGCCAAATATTTGTCTTCTGTCCTTTATGAATATTTGAACAGCTCTTTCCCCAGCTCATTCTGAATGCAGAAAAGGGTGTTAAAAGTATCATACTCAGGTAGCGTTACTTTGTGGAGGCTGCAGACCAACAACATTCTTGCATCAGTGACACCTTTGGCTCTATACTAAAACCAAAGGTAGTAACACAAAATAATGTGCTTGAATCCCACTTCTTTTGTCCTGCAGAAATATGGGTTTGAAAATAAAGAGTTCTGTAATGGGCCCATAATTTTTTTGCTCTCTCTCTTTTTAAATATAATAGCATTAAACAACCCTTTAGGTGAACCAGTTTTATGCTGAAGGCAACACCCAAAAAAGGATGAGAACCTGAGTTCAAACCCAGACTCTATCACAGACATGTGAGATGAACTTGAGTATGTCTCTGTGGTGATTTTTTATCTAGAAAAAAGAAGTGTGAAGTTTACAATCAATATTGTGTGTACAAATGTATTAAGATGCCAAGAAAGAACACGTATCCCAGATGTGGCTCACAGTTTTTGCATGTAGCCTGCACTACTGCACAACCAGATTTCCTTTTGTCACAGCATTTTTTGCAGTTGCTTTTTTGGGCTCACAGACCCCAGAACTAACAGGCACACCACTCTTCATGAACTCACAAGTCCAACTCATTTTCACTTCTGAATGTGATTGCATAAGGACACAGAGATACTACACTGGATTTGCTTGCATCCAGCAACAGTAGTTTGCAATTTTTTTATGCACAGGTACAAAGCTGAGATTAATTTCCCTGAAAAAAAGTTGACCCATAAAGTAGATAATTTTAAATGTCAGCCTTGCTAGAAAAGCAGCAACTTTTCACCTTCTGTGACTTAATCTCATGCATCATGGATAAGAAGTAATATACTTTTAGTGTGAAAGGACCATCCCTATTTTGATAGAGCTACTGGATTTAATAGATCAGGACTTGAGCAGAATACATCTAGCCGCCTCTGGTAGGTCAGGGTGTATAATGCTTTGTGTTTGTTTATCTTACATTCTGATACAAGGATGAATTCATTTCATCTGAACTTATTGGTAATCATTTACATTTAGTATGTCTGGAAGAAGCCAAGAGTAATGAAAAGAGACACCTTCTCATTCATGATTTGTTTTTAAATATTCCTCATTTCTTTCTTCCTTTTTCCCCGCTCCACATGCTGATATTGCATGCATGGCTTGCTCTCAGCTTGCTATGAAACAAGCTGGGGCAAGCCTTGTAATATGATTCAAATTGTAAATCTCATGTCTTGCATCCCCCAAACACCTCATCTTATATGCAGTCTGGAACCTTCATTCCAGTACCAATTAGACTAATATAACCACCCAGCTCCGATTGGGGTGATGGATCGGCTGGTGAGGGAAATGGAGGCGATTTTCTCAGCTCCTCTGCATTCCCATAGGCATGCAGCATTTGACAGATTGGGCAGAACTGCCACGAAAGAGTCTGACACAGATGGTGTAATTAGAAAATGCGAAGTGCGAGTGTGAAATTTATCTTTGATCAGCACCTCCTTGCCAGATTGTCATCTATGTTAATATGATGATGGCTTCTTGGAGATGGATAGAAGAAAACAGCAGCCTTGAGGAAGAAATGGAGACTTCACAATGTAGAGAAGATATTTTGTTTAACTCTGAAACTCAATCAATTTCAAAATGAGTAAAATCTGATTTAGTGTACTTAATTCATAGGAAAACAAATCGAATCTAAATCTGATACCTTACTTTGTTAGGCCTGTAATCAATATGGTAAAATCTTAGTTTTTGTTGGAAGAAGATGCATATTAATTTTTTATGAACAGTTAAATAAAAAAGTCAATCTATAGCTATATTTGAAGCTACTTGAAGCTACTACATTGCTCTTTGTAGAGACCTAATGTAACCTAAATATATACAGCAAATCATTGCAGAGTTGCCTGGACAGGTTTAAGGAATTAGAAGAGCTATTTGCTCTCTAGCTTTGTATTTTTGACGTCATCTACTCTACCAAAGCATGGAGTCTATTAAGGTTCACTATAGAGCCCAGAAATCTTTAACATTTTCATTTTTTCTCCTTTATTCCGAAGGCAGATTTGAACTGGTAATTTTTTTTCTTTAAAAACTGATAAGTATTCTTTGCCTGAGGAAAACATTTTGATTGTTTATCTGACATCTCTAGCTTTCCCAGTAATCTGAAGCATAACGTTCTGCAGCAAAAAGGGTCGTCGTTCTTTCAGCGCTTGTGAATCAAATACTGCTCTTCAAACATGAGCAGATTTGGCCTATGTGTGGCAGGTATAATTATCCACAGAGAGAAACTGAGGCACAGAGCAGCTAGGTGCAGTCCAAGGTCACCGAGGAGTGTGTGATGGGGCTGGTATTGCTGGCAGGGTCCCTTGCCTGCCCGCCTGGTCCCCCTTCCACACTGCGTCTTGCAGCCACTGCAACCCTGTATTTGGGTAGTTCAAAAGGTTTACGTTTACAAACTGCTCTGCCATAGTTCATTTTGCTAAAAACTGCTCAAATGTTCACATGAACGGTGCTAATTTTCAGGAAGGTAAATTAGCATAATTAATGACCAGCCAAATTTGGGGGTAATACAGTATGTAATTAACATTAGAGAGTTCTGTTGTACCACCTGCCCCCACATTTCATTGTTGCAGTGTACGAACTGTACAGGAGGCTATTTTCCCCTTTGCTGCACTGAGCAGAAAGCAGCTTTCTTCATCAGAATAAGCCATTAGCTGTAATGGCATGTAGGTGTAATGGAATGTGCTCGAAACATCTGTGCTGAGAGCAGGGGAGAAATTGCTGCATGCAGTCGTAGGCCTTTGGGGAGCTTGATTAAGGATTGCTTCAGAGAACTTGAGATCTGGCTTGGGATGCAAAAAAGAGAAGAAAGGAAAATAACACTAATAGATTTACGGATGTACTGCAGGGAGAACAAAGGATTTTTAATTTTTTTTACTTCCCTTTATTGCTCTTATATTGCATCTGTTCTCTCTTGGGCTTTCACTTATTGAATTGATCTGGAAAAAAAAATGTAGCTCAAAATGCAGTTTAGCAAAAGACATCCTTGCTGTATAAACATGAAAATAGCTTGATTTTTTTTCCTTTGTTTGCTGATGAAGACCTCATTGAAACCACAAATAATTCTAACAATAAATATTTATTGCACATGACATTTGCCTAAATCTGTTTCCAAGTGATATCTCCTCTATCTAGAAATCATGTAAACACACACATTAAAAAAAACCTGCACATAAAGACAATTCTTTGCCTTCTGTTATTTGCATTTCTGGAGTATTCATCTGCTCCTTCTTGTGCTGATTTTTTTTCAAGATTTCTTTTCAAATGAATTTCTGATTTGTTTTTCTTCAACTCCATTTGTTTGCACACATTTTTAATAACCAATGGAATATAAACTCTCAGTACACAATAAGAGTAATTGCAGAACCACTGGGCTATGTCAGTTCTGGCTATTGACCCATCAAGCTGTGAAAAATCTGAAATGCAGTTTACAGGATCTTGGGCAAGGTGATAGGGAGGAGAAAAGCAATGTTATAAAAGATTATTTTGATGCCGTACAAAGACAAGGGTTAAATGTTTGAAAAATCCATCTTACAGAAAACAGAATTGATGTACTGCAAGGGACAGATGTAGATGTATCACACAGAAAATGATAAACAAACCTGCAAATATTGGGTGGTTTAATGATTAAGTAAATCTTACACTTTCTAATTATAAATGACAACAAAGCACTGTGTTCACTGGTATCCATCTTCCTTATGAAATAAGAAGCTTTCTGAGACGGTGCCAAAAGTGCCTTGCAATGAAGTTTAAAATATGTAGGGAGGCAAAAATGTAATAAAAATGCAAAAGCTAATAATATTATGGCGACTGGCATTGTTTACAATGTAGAGCACCTGCTGTTTTCAAAAAAAAAAAAAAAAGAGAGAGAGAGAAAGAAAAAGTGAAACCATCAAACTGTTCTTAAATGGAAAATCTGGGATCTCTGCCAATTACACAATGTGTTTCAGGTGCACTGTAAATAGGAACAATAAAAGGTGCAGGGGAAAGAATCTGAAATGTTAAATCTCAGATACATGAAGATATTATTTGATGATGTTACTTTGAAAGAAAATCTTGGGTGCCTTCCAAATTTCTTCAATGTGGAAATAGGTTTAAATTTTTACCTCTGTAAAAAAGTCATGAAAATCTAATTATCCTTTTAAAAATTTTTATTAAATTAACCCCAAAAAGGAGAAGTGCCAAAAAATCCAGGAAACCCACCAGGGACTTCCCTTTTGCCATTCTGTTCTACATGGGAGATGTTTGGAGACTACTATGAAATATACCACCAAATTCTATGATATAATACTAAAAAGCTAAACCCACCCCCAGGGTTATAATTTTGGATTCCAGGAGGCCAGCGGTGAGGTCCAACTCACTGAAGTCAAAGTAGGAGTTTGATATCTATTGTTCTATATCCCAGGGAACAAACAGTGACCAGGTCCATTTTAGACAATGGAGTTAGAGCAGGGAAAATTGTCATTGGCTGGTTAAAGACCAGACTTGCATGCATTTACCTTGTCACTGTAGGAATTTAGCTGTAGACAAGTGTTTTCTTCTAAGTATAGGGACCAGAGCTGGGATGAAAATTGGCCCCTCATCCATATAATCAAAAGGACAATGCAAAATTATTTAAGTATGTGCTTTCTTTCTTTGGGAAGAATGCTTTGGTTATGTGTCTTATTTCAATAGAAAGTGAGACAGTGGACTAAACCCCTTAAGCATGATCAGAAACCAGCCATTTGGGGACTTTTTCTGCCTATGTGTACACAAATAAATAAGATGAATGGTGGCCCATCATCTAGCCTCAAGCCCTGCACAGCTCAGCTCAGCTCACACTGCTCATGGCTCACTCTCTTCTTCCCTAGGAGAAGGTAGGATCATCCCCAGTATCTTTGGGGAACAGTTGCTGACCTGTGCACCTGAGCAGAGCTGCTTGGCAAGGGCCAAACTGTAGAGATGGTGGTAAGGGTTAAACAGGATGGATCTCATGGAGCAGTGCTTAAACATGTCCTAAGCCTGTTTAGTTTACTAGTATAGATGTAGCCTTGGAGACCAGAAACCAGATGCTGTGCATCTGCTTCATTGCCTGTAAGATCAGCCTTGAATATTTCCACACCCATATCTACCAGGAAGGCCTGTAATAAAGCAGTAATCACTTTCCTCCCACCCTCACCTGAACCATGAGCTGGATCTTAATTTCAGTAACCCTTGGATAAATCTGTAACCCTTCTATGTGTCTGAAATCATACGACCTTTGTATTACTGTTTCTTTTGGGTCTGATCCTGACAGTTTTCTCTGTTGTTAGCAGGAACAGGATCATATCTGTTATCAATGGTAGTTTGTTTTTCATTTGATGCTAGCAATTATCAAGCTATCTGAACAATGTTTGCAAGGGGTCATTTCTTTTAATAGAAGGAGAAACTGGGGACACCCTTGGTGCTATCATTTTACCAGGATATAGAATATCAGCCTACTTCCATGTGACATCTCTTCCCTATAATTGTTTCTATTTTTACTTCTATGCCTAAACTGAGTAGTCCATAATGCAGAAGCAAAAAAATAGGTATCACACTTTTCTTCCACTTTTATATTTTTGGAGCTTGTATATACCATGGCAATGTAGAATGGACAAAGTTAAAGTGATACCAGAGAACAGCTGTAGGGCTGAAGCTAGAGCATGGGTACGTAGGACTTTGACTGCTACTGCCACTGTACTGATATTCTGGTTTTCTGGTACAGATCTGAGTGCTAGAAACAGAAGCTGCAGGTCTGTCAAGATGATGGAAAAGGAATGAATAATATCTGAAAGGAGTCCAAGGAAATAAGAAAGTTAGAGCAGGGTATGGGTAGGATAAAAAGCACTAGATCAGCTCTGCAAACTAGAGTTGTTCAGGATTTCTTTTTCCTCTGAATCGAAGGAGGTCATTATCTAGGCTAAATACTGGTGCATCCAGCACAGGCTAAGTACATGGTCCTGGGCAGCTAGCTCTACATGGCCTTGCTTGAACAGGGTGGTTGGACCAGGTGACC
>NW_010299764.1:0-297 GCF_000700745.2 Antrostomus carolinensis | reverse complement strand
CCCACCATGTCAAGGTGGCATCACCCTCGCTTGGTGGAACATGCCAGTTGGCCACTTCCCAGTATCTCCCAGTGGTTCCCAGTATCTCCCAGTCTCTCCCAGTGGCTCCCAGCGGGGGTCTCACCAGGGATGTGGTTGCCATCGTAGCGGATGTCCATCTCGTGGAGCCCCTTCTCGGTGGGGGCGTAACGAACCGTCACCGTCCCGTCCTTGTTGTCGGTGATGTTGGGTCTGGACGTCTTCCCCGAGGGCATCCGGACTTCTCCTGGGGCCACCACGTCAGCCACGTTGGCCACC
>NW_010299763.1:0-14984 GCF_000700745.2 Antrostomus carolinensis | reverse complement strand
GGGGTGGGGGAAGCACATCTCTTCCTCCCTGCTAGGCTAGTTTCCCTGGAGGCATCGCAAAGCATAAAGGGATTTGTGGTGGTGGGAGCTCTAATGGGTTACAGGTAACTGCACCGGGGCTGAGTCCAGCCTGCGCTGGGTGGGCTGGTGCCCAAGGCCAACACTCTCCCAGCAGGGAGATTTTAAATAAATTTAATACTGCCAGACTCTCATTCCAAGTGATCTGAAGGGCTGGTGACTTCACTCAACTCATGTACAGTCCAGCCGGTACAAAAATACCACATATTTTGTTAGCTGTTTTAGTTAATGTTCAGACAAATGGCCTATAGCTTTTTCTAAGTTCAGTACATCTTCAGAGATAGAGCCAAAAGTCTTTAATTTTTTTTATTTTTTTTATTTTTTTTTAAAGGGAGAAAGAAAAAGAAAGAAGAGGAGAGTTCTTTGCTGGTCCAGAAACAGAGGAAAATGTTCCACTAAAAAAAGATGCATCCTTTTTTCCTTGGTTGAAATTTTTTTAAATGCATAGTTTTCTGCTAAGCTATGAAGCCAATCTGAGAGGCAGGCAGTTGTGCAACACTTGGCTGCTGCATGGCTGAGCTGTGAGATCCTTTTCCATTATATTTACAGGAATTAATAAGAGGAAACAAGAGCCACTTCAAGACATTAAACTGTCCAAACAAAAGAAAATACAGTCATACCATTACTGGACACACAATGACCTCAGTCCCTTTCTTCATCTCAAATGTCTTCAATTATTTCAACACAAGAAGGATTTGAGCAAGAGAGGTTTATTTTTAAGCCTCCATGTCAATCTTCTTAACACCAGCAGGATTTGATCCCAGCACACCTAAGTCAACATCAACATTTTTCTCCCTTTACTCTCCCTTTGTGGCACCACAACCAAAAGATGATAAAGGCAGGTGAACTGAAGATATCTGGAGATGAGAGACAATTCCTTGCATTGTTGAAGATAAATGCCAGCTTTTTTTTGGCCAGAAAAAGGCCAAAGCCTTTTTTTGCTCCCTCCCCCAGAGGAAAGAATTGCTCCCAAAAGATGGGGCGAATGTGTAAATTATACAGCAAACAAACAGCACTGCAACCTCAACAGCGAACGCCTGTGGACGCCTGCCTGCCAGGGGAGGTCCAGGCAATATAATATACTGGGTTTCACCATGTTTTCCCACCTTTTTCAGGTGGAGCTTGGGCCATTGTTCAGCACAGCACACTTGGTCAATACCTTCAAAACAGTTTAGTGTAGAGCTGCAAGCTGTTGATATTTTTATAGCTGTTTTATTTTTTTTTATTCTTCATAGATCATTTACACCTATAAAACCTTACTGTACAGTCAAACAGCACACTCCTTAGTAACTGTGGAACTGGAAATTTTAGAAATCCCACATGAAACAATATAAACAGCTGTCTAAAAGCTCCAATTTCCACCCAGATGGCTCTTGTTTCAATTAACCAAATCAAACTTTCATTCAGAGTCAGTCACTGGCCTTGTTAGGATTTACTTGGAAAAACACACCTATAAATCACATATGAAAAACTGTGGAGAGAAAGAATTTGTTTCTCTTTGGGTGGTTCTTTTGGTTCTTTCTTTTTTCTGGTAGAACAAAATTTTATTACCAGACAAAAAATATACAAATACATGTTGACAGCTTAGAGCCTCTGGTGGTTCTGGCCACAATAAAACACAGGCAGCAGCACGACTACTCATTGTCCCTCCGCTTGCTTGAAATAGATGGCACCAAGGGTCTCCCATGCTGCGTGTGCCACTCACATCATCTCCCAGGGACTTTTGAGAGGAAAACATGCTGAATAAGGGATGCCAAATGTATGGAAAACCTGAATTCATCAAAACAGATCCACACAGGCGCTCTTCCCTGATTCCAAACCCACAGGACACTGGGCTGTACAGGTGCCACCGCTCACTGAGTGCCTTCTTGAAATACCAGAGTGGAGTGGTCACTTGAAGGGCTGCAGAAAAGCCCTCTCCTAGCAATTCATTCACTGCAGTGCTATGCTGCTGGCAGAAGGAAGGGAGAGGCTCAGCTTCCCCAAAACCTCCTCGCACCCTACGTTGCAAGGCACATTCCCCCAACCCCTCTTCTGCCAGCAAATTGAGGAACTGGCTTCAGCTGAAGCAAATTGCACTTAAGATGTCTAAAAATAATGATGAAAATCATCTGAACAGCAGTGGCCAATGTTCACCCTGGCACAGCTCTGTTGGCTGAGGTCCATGGAGGACTTCCAGCACTGACGTGCTGCACGTGCCACAGCAAGGTGTGCATGCATTTTGGTATGTGTCTGACCTTTTCCTGATGGACAGGCAGACCAGAGCACCCACCAAAGACAAACTCACCATCCTTTGCTGAAGAAACCAGCCCACTGCTTGCAAGAGCTGCTTTTGGCAGACAGTAGGAGGGAAAGGGGCCAGGAAGCAGCACAGCCTGTCCTCAGCATCACCCTGGGATGTACACCATGCCCCAGCTCCTGCTCTGATCTAGCCCTCCTTACACTCTTCATTTCCATGCTTTTGAGCACGCTGATATGAACCACTGGTTCCCAATGAGAAAGTCCCCTCATTAGCACCACAGTGGCTTTTTTCAGACAGAGCCTGGGACATGGGACCAGCAAACCTTCTCCCCATCAACACCCCCAGAGCAGAGCAGGTGCCTGCCTGACAACAGCAAATGCAAGGATGCTTTCCAGCTCAGCTTCCTATACACATAGAGCTCGATGAGAGAGCAGCATGTCCTCCTGTGCCCATTTAGGTTTTTCTGGGCCACCTTGGTCAAGTAGGATCAATAGGAGAAAGGTTTCATGCCGTTGCTCTCTGAATGCACTGCTTCCTTTGCTCAGAGAGCACAAGATGCTGCAAAACAGCATCTCATTAGTTTGAGGTGGTGCCTAATAAGGAGGAGCTGCTGGTGGGGCAATACCAGCAGACCCTCCCAAGAGCGGACCCAGCCAAGCTGTGAACCTCTGCAAGCCAGAGAGGGAGGACCAGGAGCCTCCGCCAGCACGGGAACAGTATTCCTCAAGTATTGCACAAGGCATCAGCCTATGCCTAAATGCTCCTAAACCCATTGCTCCTGTCTTTCCCACTTGCCTCACACTGATGCCTCATTTCTCATAGCACTCACTGCTGAACTTTAATGTTTTCTGCAGCTCCCCATCCTATGACAGCAGGGCAGGCTCATGGTGCTTGAGACAGGGGTTTCTTCCTCCTCTTTGTTGGACTTAAATGTCTCCACTGGGCAAAGCCCCAGTGCAGCACATGCACCCAGGGTTGCATGGGGCCACCAGAAGGATGGAGCTCAGCTGGCATGTCTGCCTCAATCATCCCGCAACACCATAGTCCTGGGGTTAATCCCTGGTGTGGATCCTAGGCAGTGTGGTGCCTACACCCCAAACAGCCCCTTTGCCACCCACCATGCCTTGCCTGAACACCTCTTCGGAGAAATGGTCACTTCCCCAGAGAAAAGGCATTTCAGGTCCCAAAACCCACACACCCTCCAAGGCAGCAGAGTGCAAGATGTAGGGCAGCATCCCTCCCTTCAGCTACGCTTTTGTTGCCACAGAGAGAGACAAGTCACAACTGGTGCTCCCAGCACCACTATGAGCCCCGGGCAAAAAGATTACAAAAAAGACAGGGAGAGCTTTGGAAGAGCACTGACTTGGCAGGGCAGAGACCTGAGGTGATGAGTCTGTGGTGATGAACGACAGCTGGAGATGTACAACAGCAACCACTCCAAAGTGCTGCCCTGGCTCAGTACAGGAATATAGGCACAGAAAAGGAAAATACAGGAATATAAGCACAGAAAGCACTGACCTACCTAATATTTCTGCCCATCACCTTTAGGGCATTGGAAAGGCAGAAACAAGGACTGCTTGATGCAGGGCTGTGTTCAGATACAAGAGAAAGGGAGCAAATCAGGGAGGGGAAAAACACGGTCAAGATCCAGAGGCACACAAGGAAAGCTTCTCCCTCCTTCTGGGACTGTCTCATGAGGTTGTACCGTTAATCTCATCTCAAAGGAAAATCTGAGAGACTAGCTAAGGACTGCTTGACATGGTTTGGTGATTGATTCTAGTGGTGTGCCCATAGATTTCAGTATTTACAGGAGTACAGGGCTTTTTGCATGGGTGTATAAACATTTACTAAATAGGAATACATAGAAAAAGATGGTTTGAAAATAGTTTGTTTTAAAATGAGAAGCAGTTTTGACCTTTCTAGAAGGAATGTACCACTGCCCTCTGCTTAGAGATGGTCAGCTGAATGCTTGAAGAGGGTGGGAGAAGCAGTAAACATGTTCAGGGAGCTGCGAAGCACATTTTTATTTTTGTTTTGCTTCTAAAACTAGCTTTTAGTATTTCTAAAAGCAAGAAGCATTTCAAAAGAAACATGATCCCTCCAAACTAAATTTTGAAAAGGGGCTAATTTTTAATCAAAATAAATTTTAAAGGAGAAAAATGTGAACGCTTCTCTTAAATGATAAACTCCGTCTGTTCCACATGGGGCCGGCATTTCAGGGAGAAAGGGCTTTGCAAAGCATTTCACTAACTAAGCTTCACAGTGTCCTTGTGAGGCAGACGAGCTGGCAGCAAAGCCGGGAACTCTGAGCCATGGGAGACCCCCACGCCAGGCTCCCCACCCTGGCACCCCTGTAGCGTAGAAGGGAAATAATCTGCATTACTATCTGGAAGTATGAAAAACATCACATTTCTTGTTTGAGGGAGGAAAGAACTGGTTTAAACAATTCATTAATTATGAATACTAAACAAATCGAGATTTGAAGTTTAGTTCGTACCAACTCAAACTTCCCCTATTGTTCTACTCGGTAAAATCAGACTCTCCAGACAGTATCTGTCAATCTCATTATTATGTAGTTAAATGAGGGAGAAAAAAATTTGTTCTCTCTCACCTGAAAAAAAGCTATCTGTGCCTTGTAATTATTTGCCTTGGTAAATTTAATTTACCTGAGTTTTTCCTTCTAGATTTGGCTGGCCAAGTTAAACTATAAAGATTATTCATGGAAAAGCAACCACAGTTGGTTACTAGGATACAAAAAATCACTTAGTATGTTCCTCCAATGAATAATCCCAGCAGAACACACACAAATTCAATAAATTATGAATTTCTCTTTCTCTCTTACATAAACATTGGGGTTGCAGAGGCATTTCTTGGAATCCTTTAAAATAAATTCATATCTTAATTACTGGGCAATAGCAACACAAACAGAGGGCATGGTCGAGCCTTGCAGGTGAGCTGCATCCTTTGTCTGGACATGAAAGTTATTCTGGAACAAAGGCAGGGTGCAAATGGACAGAAGATTCATTATTGCCAGTATCTCTGTGCAGACACTGGTATTTGGCATGCTCACATGCCTTTTCAAAGTGGATAATGTAAGCAGTAGATGAAGCTAATTTGGAAGAAAGCATTCTTATTTCAGGAAAAAATCTCTCTCCATGCACAATTCCACGTATACAAAAGGCCTTACGTGAAAGCACTTGTTGCCAGATCTCTGAACCTACAAGGTGAAGCGAGAGATAAGTTTTCCTGCATCAGCTGGCAGCTGCCAAGCCCGTCCATGTGAGGCCGCACCACCGCCACTGCTGATGGCAAAACAAACTGACATCAGACTAAGTCTGCCCTCAGCCACTCAGACATTTTTGGAAACACCACTCAGACTCAGAAGGTTGATTCTGGATATTTAACAGCATTTGGTCCTTCCCTAGCCTTAATAATATCCCCTAATAAGAGCAATCCCCAGGCATGCCTCAGTACCGACTGCTGTGGTATTTAAAGACACACTATAGGGTCTGCTGGCTGAGATCACTTTTTATAAACTTTAATCGAGATGCATTTCCTTGAAATTCTGACTTGCTAAGCATCTGTCCTTCTCACCCTCTCCCTTTGATCGCATCGGCAGCACAAGCAGTGCTGTTCTGCTGCTGGCAAATCACCCAGTAATTGCTATTTAAGACTCACAAATCAGATGCCAGCATGAAGATCTGTCTCATACTCTTCAGAGGACATCTCCTTTCCACAAGAGATCAACCAAGATACCTGGCATACTGAAATAGCTGCAAGCCTTCTTCCATGCAAGTGCAGCAAAGCTGCACTGGCATCGAGGTTTCCCTCCCTGCACATGTAGTCTCAATGTTCAACTGTTATTTTTCAGCCTTCTCTGCTGACAAGGCTCTTGTGCAGACCCTGTTCTGTGTCCCCAGGTCCCCACAGGCTCGTCCTCAGCCCACCCAGGGCTCTGTTCACCGGCCAGCCCAAGGGGCACCGTGCTCCAGAGCAAACCCAATGCTGATCCTCTGATAAAAGTCAGGCCACTTAAACACTCTTGCCATTGTGTAGTTTGTCCCCATGAACCATCATATGAAAGTTATCTCTGTTTTATAAGCCAGCACAATGGCCACCACACAATATACCAGCTAACGCTCTTTATCACTAAAAGTGAAGCAACAGCCAGTTAGTAAATGATTTCAGTTTTCATACTTAGAAACCCTTTCACATTGCAGGACAAAGTAATGAAGAGTTTTTGATGGCATCCTGAGGAAAGAGACACCAAAGAACAGTCTTTTAAGAGGCATTTCTTGGGGCAACACCTCTTTGGCAAGAGCCTGTAGGGATTATCTAGCTCACCTTTACCCTCTGATGGGACCAGCTCTACCAATGCCATTCCTAGCTGAAGAATAACAAATTTGTTCTTTAAGACCTCCAGTGATACATATATTCCAATTTACTGTACTCCACCAAGGCTTCAGTGCTACCCTGCTTGGCTGCCTTCTGGAGAGCCCATGCTCAGAGGTCCTGATCCTGTCTCCTCACAAAAATCCTGTAATTCACTGCAGCCTCTTAGCTGCTCCTCCTAGCAGTGATTTTGGCCACTGTCAGGACACTAGACCAGACAGATCTCAAACGCCAAGTGTTTTCTGATACCTTTTTTAAAAAAAAAAAAAAAAAAAAAAAGCTCTATCCAACTGTGTCAAGTTCAAGACCCCAAGAAATAGCAATTTCTTCTCATTAGGAATTATGCTTTCAACCTTAGCATCACACTGAAGAGATAACTTTTGAACTCCACTCCATAAATTACAGAACACGTTAAGCTGAGAAGCTGGTGCCCCAATGAGACCAAAACAGATAACAGGCTGAGAAAAGCTGTTGCCACAGCGCTAGTCATCACTCAGGAAAGAGAGATAAACCTGAATGAAATTATTTCATTTCTGCTGCCAAATGGGATATTCTGTCTTTTATCTTTGGCTTGTCAAGGCAGGGCTTGGCAGATTTAACATTTGAGTTATGGAGGAGGGCAAAAATCAAACAACTTTTTTCCCTGACATTTGGAAACCTGATGGAAAACTTTTGCTCAGGGAAATTCTCTCTTGACTGACTGTCTTCCCTGTGTTGCTACACAGTCTATGAAAAACAGAGCTTTGCTTTTATGTGGTCTATTTATTTCTCCCACATAGCCATAAGACATTATACCATTAGGAGTACAATCACAAGAAACGTGGAATCACAGACAAATGCATAGTTAAAATAGAATTCCTAAAGTACAAAAGTCTCATTATTATGTAAATATCCACAGTGAAACAAGAAAACGAAACCTGTTATATACAGCTACCTAGCCAACAACTCTACAAACACAACTGTATCCATTTTTCTGCCTTCAAAGCATCAGTACCTCTTAAAAAAAAATTCTAAATGTGATTTTCTTGCTGCACTGAAAAGCTTTGAAATACAGTTAAATGGTTTTTTTATAAAGACTCTTCCTGCATAATTCCAGTAGCAAGAATGAAGAAATTTCTTATCTCCTGATTTGGTTTCTTTACACCAGTCCTGTCGGTGTAGAAAGGAAAAAAAAAGAAAAAAAAAAAAAGGTTTTGCTGCAGCAGGGAAAGGGATGGGGTCTGATCCTCTCAGTAGGAGATCTCTGAGCTGCTCCACTGCCAGAGGTCTGAAAGAACCAAGAGAGAAAAAACTCCTGGGTGGAAAGCAAGCCCTGCTTACACAAAGCAAAGGAAGACATCTCCCTGGACACAGAGGGAAAAACAAATTAACAAGCAAGAAATCACTTTCTCTCACTCCTCCCCTAAGTCCTGCTTCAACTGTTCAGACACCAGGAATTTAATGTTCCAGCACTCAGTAATTGAGACAACAGGGCATCCAGGTCTGAAGGGAAAAGCTGGCACAGGTACGCTGAGATACAGCTTTCAACCAGACATCTTGGTGCCAGTGATTCATGCTTTTTAACATATAGAGGGGAAAAAAATAACAGCCATCATCAAGAAATGGAACAACGCAGAGTAAGGGGCATCTCCTCCCACCAAGCATGTCCTCCCATGGGCACACATCTTATCTAAAGGACCGTTGGGAAGGGACTGCCCCAACTAATGCCTCCGGGCAGTCCTGCTGTATTTGCAGCATGCAAAGAGGTGGGATAGGGAGGTCTTCAGAGGAGTGGTAGGACCTCACAGCCTAAGGGTGCTGGGGTCATCAAATAGATATATGGACCATCAACGCAGGGTCAGTCGCCTCCAGGACACAGCAGGTTAGTGATGCCAAGGGCAAGGGTGAAGAAACTGCCTAAATGAGAAGACAGAACAAAGTATGGAAATGTTCCTATAGCAAAACTTCCTTCAGCTGCCACAGACAGAAAAGTCTCCTCAAGATATGACATGAAGCCAGGTCTCTTCCAACAGCCCTTGGGGCTCCCACCTCTTTCTGCACTTGTTGGTAAGCGAGCACTCATCTGCCCTCCGGGTAAAGTCTGGAAAACGGTTCACTGGCCATGCTCTACTTTGATGCCAAGAATCCCCAAACGAGCATGTGGCCAAGGAGCTCGTTTGGAGCAGGGAAGGTGCACGTCGTGAGTCAGCCATGCGGTTTGGCTGCCGTGGCAAGAAGCAGCAGCAGGTGGGGGATGCCAGACTGCTCCAGGCACAAGAAAGGAGACAAACAGAGATAAGGCAGATGGAAGTACAGAGAAGAGATGGAGGAGACTGTATGCATCTTCCCCATAAGGAAACTCAGATGGGATCTGACACATGTTTCAGGGGATCGCACCTGGACTCATCCCATCTTGCAGCTCATGAAGCCACCCCAGCAAGCGAGCTCTGCTCCTGAGTTCTCACTAGCTCTCCCCCTAGCCTGGATCAGCAGATTTGCTTCCCTGCTTGTCTGCTGACCCCACCACATCCATCACAGTGACATGCACACTCCACCTTAGGAAAGCCTCCTCTTAGTTTAGCTACCAACCTGCACAGATAAGCTCTGTAAACAGTGGGACACTGATGAGAAAAAAAAAAAAATGTTTCCTTTGAAGGCAAATTGTGCAGCAGGACACTGACTGTCCAAAAGTGCAACTCTGAAACACAATGAGCTTGAATTTTCACTCCTAATTGAAAAGCCATTGACTGCGCTATGCAAGGAGGATCCTTACTAGAATGGGAAGAGAAGCACGTAAGCTTCAAGGTGACTCATCCTTTTCATGTCAAGTAAACATCAATGCCTGCACATTCAGACTTGACTGCCTGAAGTTAAACACCTTAAACATACTTAAGCACCTCCATAGGCTGTCGAATTATAGTGTGCTGGGAAGCTGCAATTTCCTTTGCCTGCAGTGAGGGCTCTGTAAGTTTTGCCTACATACACAGACTTAGGGGTGTCATTTTAAGCATCTGCAGTAGGGTCAGACGGTGACACACAGGTCCTTCCGACCTGCGGCAATTATCTAGAGAAATAAAAGGGAAAAAGTGCTGTTTGCCAGATATCCTACCTCTTAGGAAAGCAATTCCCCTCTAAAGCGTAAACAATAAAACAGAAGAGAGGGCACCTGCCCAGCACTATCCATCCTGAGAGTGGAGAGCGACGAGAAGCTCTCACATTAATGACACACTTGGCAATGAGCTGGGTGCGTCTGACAGCACACCGGCCACGGCCACGACACACAGCTCCACTTAGCACCATCTTGATCGGTGATGCCTTCCTGGATTCAAGTACAGTTGTTTCTCCAGTCTCAACAGCCGAGATACCAATGGTAGTGCTGAATTAATCATGCCAGTTGGCTGCAGCACATTTTTGGGTATGTACTGTGTGAGGCTGGTTAAAGATAGTCCTCAGTAAACGATCAACCTGTTCCAGCTCTAAATCACAGGGAAGGCTGAGCCATTTCACAGGTTTTCTTTGGAAGGGTGGAAAAGCAGAAAGCTACAAAAGAAGCAGTGAATTAATTTTTTTTTTTTTTTTTTTTTTTTTGCCCTTCTATGACCTTCTTCCTGGAGATGCTTCATGCCTGCATGTTAATTAATTAACTCTCGTATACCCATGTGAGCCAAAGAGTGTTTCCTACTTCCCTTTCATACAAAGTAAGACTACGATAAAGCCACTTGCCCAAAAGTCACACAAGGAGTCAGCAGCAAAATCAGTGACGAACTCTAGAAGCCTCAACCCCCGGACTGAAAGAGGCAGGAAAACAGGCAAAATATGGCTGTTATTGAGGCAGGATTAACACCTGTAATGATGGAGTTGAACCAAACCCAAAACAAAAACTGGTCTGAACAGGTACCTTTTTCACTCAAACCAGAACAACCTGAAGCGTTATTTTGTAGTTTTCTTGAAGGCAGACTGGCACGAAACCAAACAATCCACTGAACTAACTCCCTGCTCACAACACTGAGAACTCCTCCTATGGTGTATCACTAGCAAATAAAGGGGGAGGGGAACAAATCTAAACTGAAATGCTCCTTGAAGCTGAGATGTTAGCCCCTGGAAAAGGCAGAGAGATTTTTCCCACTGCATGGTGTTTGTTACTCATTTCTTACAAATTGTTATCATAATGTGTACATTATGTGTACATTATGATAACAGGCATCAGCATTTTAAAAAGGATGCACAGAAACATCATCTTTTTACCCACAAGATTTAAATTGCTGCTGCTGCTCTACTGTAACCAGGACGCTCTGACCATCACTGTTCTGCAACAGAGTGACAGATGGGAGTATCAGCCAAGTGAAGGTCTAAACTTGGGATTTCTGACTTGCTGACAAAGGGTTAATTATTAAAAGTATTTTTCTTAAGAATATGAAATAATTTCTTGAAAATAAGAAATAGAAGTCACTTTTGCCAGAACAAGCCCCATTCTCCCTTGTGTTTACCAGACACAAATGCCACTCATACTTGGTATTCCTCGCAGTTGTGAGGAAGGCTGTGGGACAAGCACTGCCATCAGACCCCGGACAGATTCTTAAAAGGGAATTTGGCTCCTTTGTTAAATACCAATGACCCTATTTGGGCCAGGATCAACAACTGGATCCCAACTGGAAAGTCCTTTACTCATGCTTCAGTCAGCAAGTGCCTCCTGCCTACCCTGCCCACCCTGCCCATCCTGCCTGTCCTGCCTGCCCACGGCAGCAGCTGTCCATGCTCACCCCACCACGTCTGCAAGGACACTTGCTGCCTGCCTGACTCTCCTAGATGCAGCTCCTCGCTATTTCCTGCACCTTGCAGCTCCATGTAAGGTCTTCATCAGGTCAGGGGAATTTAAACCTCTCCCAGTCTGCCAGTCCTCAAGCACCACTGGGCTCCTGGTATCATCACAGGATATCTTCATGCCCCTATCTGTCTACCAACCATTTTCTGAGCCCTATTCAAAGTGTCTGCCAAGGAAAGCAATTAGCATAGAGAAATTAGCACCATCCATGATGCTGGGGTGTGGACATGTGCTGCTTGCTGCCTCACTTACTGGTGGGTTAAACTCAAGAGAGCAACTCCTCTGTGGAGCAGCGCAGGTAAGAGCAGCCACAAAGCCACAAAGCCTGGTGTCGGTATGTGACCCATCCACCACCAACATCTGCACGGCCTCCCAGCCCACTCTGCAGGTCAGGACATGTTCCGCCCATCAGCTGCAATGCTGCACACCTAGTTTATCACCTGTAGGAGACAGAAAACCGGCGTGCCTCAATAATAAAGAATTCACTCTTGCTTAACCACCTGCCTGCAAATCGTCTCAAAAAATGGGCAGTGGTAAGGGGAGGGAGGCAAGAAAATATCACCATCAAAGAGTAAATTCCCACACTGCACTGGAGATGCAGTGGGAGATTCTCCCACTGGAGATGCAGGGAGGGTTGGCAGTGGGCTAGCACAAAGCAGCGGTGGCCAGCACCACAGAGGAGGATGAAGGTGAGGAGGTCCTGCGCACCCCTGCGGGGTCAGGCTAGCCGCAAGAGGTGACTGTCCTGCCAGAGGAATGTGTCAGGTATCATTTAGCTGTCATCTAGATAAGTGAGATTTCCACCGCCACCTCAGGACCGTTGTTAAGCGTATTTGACACATCGCGGCTCTTTTCCATTCAAATGCCTCCTCAACCGGTTCAAATATAGAAGCTGTCTTTCATTAGCCCTAGCCTATTACTCATTTCAATACCACTTTGGTTAGAAACCTCACTGTTAATTTGACAAAGCCTTCATCCATTGTGTGTTAACCATCAGATACTTGGCAAACACAAGTTTCCCAAGCTCCCGATACAAATTTCTCCGGCACCGACAGCGTGTGCTCTTGTATCACCAGAGAGAAAGAGTGAGGCTGTGCAAGGATTTAAAGATGCATCAAGCACAGACAACGTATTTGAACAAATTTAGGTATAAAAATTAGTTTAATTTAATTCAGTAGGATTTAAAATTTCATTTCATTATCTGAGAAGAGTCTTTCCATTTCTATATAAAACCTGAATTGTTGATTGTTTGCCCTTTCCAGGAGCCAAACGATGAAGGTCCCTCCACATTTCCTCTACATTTGATCAGAATGGAAAGGCATTTTCCACCTCAAGCTATTTATGGTGAATGAAACGTCAAAAGGGGAACAACATCTGTAGCCGTCTACAGTTAATTGATTTAACACAACAGGTAGGCAAATTTGAGTTTGAGGGTGGCTTTTTTTTTTTTTTATTACTTCAGCCCATGGGACAGGGGAGAGAAATTCCTCTGTTAGTTAAAATGAGAGTGAAAGTGCATTGCTCAGTCTGCCAGGATGAAGAGATGCACTTTGGACAAAGAAGAGGAAAGACTTAATTCTGATTTATTATCTTTGAGTAATTCTAAACAGGCATAGCATTTATAAATAGGATTTCATCCAACAATTCAGTCTTCCAGAAAAACTTTATAATTTTCAAAAGGACTGTTCCAAGAACAGTTCTAAACCTGCTTCTCTCCGTAATGCCATTTGGATAATGAAAGACAAACAATGCATCCGAGCACATCAATATGAAAAATTGCTGAATCGTGTCCAACTTGACAGAATACGTTTATAAACTTCCAAATTGCCAACATCCAAAATTTCTTCTGCAGCTACAGGTTAACAGCTTCTTTCAACTGTCATTGCTCTGTAAAAACTGAACACAGCTGAATTTGGGGAAAAGACACATTTTCAGCATCTTCCAGCACATTAGCAAGCGGTGTTCAAGTGTCCTGCATGTTTTTGCCTTGCGCAATTTGACAAATGTTTGCAAATGGACCATCCCCAGCAAAGCAATCCTTACAGACAGTCTCCACCTGGTAGGAAAGGATGGAGATTTTCTAGGCCACCAGAACAACGTTTGAGTTGGGAGGTCTACATTAATCAAGTCTTAGTTTTTTCCATCAAACTTTTCCCCTTTTTAACAACTCCTTTTGAAAGCACCGCAAGGAACTCTTTAATCACAGAACTGCAGCACAACTGATGTCATCCCTTTTTTTAAATTCACGTGTGTAAGGCTGTGCACGTGAAGGCTGCTCAGGAGAGACTGTTCTAGCAATAGGCTGAAGGACTGATACAACTTTCAGTCTTCTGGAACAGAGCTCACAGCTAGATCCCACCTCCCAGCAGGTACAGATATTTTTTCTTTGGGAAGTTCTCGCCTTACTGAGGTAACCTCTCCTGACCCAAGGATACTTCCCTGGGTCTCCCAGGTTTTTTGCGTGTGCCCTGTGATGTTGCCTCTAGTTGAAAAGCCGACCCACAAAATGAATTTTCTCCAAGGTCATGCACTCCTTACGATGCCTTTATTTGCCAGTTGGTGAGGTATTTAAAAAAAAATGAAAACTTTCTTATTGTGAAAGGAGCTCATTTCCCATTTAAATGTAATAGAGAATACGTGCAACTAGAAATCTAATCACAGGTTCATAGCTAAACCACAAGCCTAGCAGCTTTCTTTTATGCCTTGAAGGTCCCAAGCACCCTCTCTTTGCAAAGACAATATATGGCACATCCAAATGCAAATCTATTCCTCTCTTTATTTCTATATTCAGCTTCCTGGCTGATTACAGGGAGGCATGTGTGTGTGTTCAATAGGTCCTCCTGCTTCTTTAAATAAGTTCAATAATACCCTTTTTATTTATTGGGAGCCTGAAGTACAAAGGATGCAATGCAGGAGCTCTGCAAGAGCAGAAAAGAAAAGCAAACTAGCTGAAGATACAGACGGGCAAGGGCTCAGTCATTCAATACTGTTGATTCTATAAAGACCAACTGCTTTTATTACGCACTGATTCTCTGAGGAGGAAAAAGCCCCAGAATTACGAACTCGCAAAGGAAATGAATCTGTACATTTCTGTGTAAGAGCAGAATTTACTAAAAAGGCAGTTTAAAGCCAGGGCAGCCTACCAAACATTTCAGACCTGCTTTCAAATAGTTTTCTTCCGGTGACTCTGAACAACTAACGTCTGTCCACATTAAAAAGTTCCATTTAAAAAAAAGGAAAAAAAAAAAAAAAAAAAGAGGAAAAAGAGAAAGCCCCTAGCAGAATTCGGCTGAGGGCTGAGGATCACTGCGAGAACAGCTCCACTTCACCCGCTCTCCTCGCTCGCACATGGGCTCAGCCGTACCCCGCCGCCCAAGCATCACCGCCCCCGTGCCCTCCGCGGCGGGAACCATCACAAATAACAAGAAATTACAATTTTTTTTTTTAATTTTAAATACTCGGCTTATCCCG
>NW_010299762.1:264-507 GCF_000700745.2 Antrostomus carolinensis | reverse complement strand
TTTCTCCTCACCCCCCGCCATGAGCTGTAACAAGGAACGAGGGAGCCGCGGTACCGAGGTTCGCACCCAACCACAACCCCTCAGCCCTCACAACACGCCGCCGCCATTTTGTTTGCTCTCCCGTTGTCATGACGACGTGACAAGCCCCGCCCCCAGGCGCGGAAAGGGATTGGCGCCAACCCCCCAGCCAACCAATAGCAAAGCGCCGCGTGGCGCGGTGCAGGATGGGAATTGTAGTTCTCT
>NW_010299762.1:0-234 GCF_000700745.2 Antrostomus carolinensis | reverse complement strand
GCATGCTGGGAGTTGTAGTCCGCCTCACAAGCGGTCCCCTCAGTCCTCGTGTGGCTGAAGGGCACCGCGTCCCCCCTCACACAGCCCCTCGCCTCTTCTCTCTTCCCCTGCTTTTCCAGAGCTGGGGGAAGAGTGTGTTCGTCCTGGTTTGGCTGGCATAGAGTTAATTATCTTCGCAGTAATTAGAAGAGCTGTGTGTGAGGGTCAGTGTAAGACTTGTTATGAGAGGAATGT
>NW_010299761.1:0-1388 GCF_000700745.2 Antrostomus carolinensis | reverse complement strand
CGTGTGCAGGTCCAGGGCACACAAGGAACACATGTGCCAGAGGCTTGAACACACCAGGACACACATGTAGAAGGCCTGAGCACACATGTAACATGTGACACGCGTGTGGGCACCGCAATCCCTACCTGAGCCGGGAGGACGGGTCCCTGGGCCCGAGCTCTGGGGAAGAGAGAAAGAGCAGCAGGTTGGGGGGTGGGGGGGAATCACCCCATTTTTATCCATTTTTCCCCCTTTTTCACACAAAAATAGCGATTTTTTTTCTTTAATACTTCACTTTGCCCATTTTCCCCTTTTTTTGCATGAAAACAGGGAGGGGAGAAGGTGCTGGGGGGGGGTGGGCGAGTCTCAGTGTCACCGCCACCCTGCCCAACCTTCAGCCTCACTGAGGAGGAAGAGAGAGGAGTTTTGGGGCTAAAAATGGCAAGATTGGGCAATGGGTAGAAAAAACAGTGATTTCGAGTTATTTTTATTAAGGAAAGTTCTAAATTGGGGGGAAAAGGGGCAAAAATTACCAAAAATGACTAGTTTGTGGTGTAGAAAAGAGGAGTTGGGCTCAGCCAGGAGCAAAGGGGGATTTTGAGTTAAAAAACCCCGATATTGGCTACGCTGTGAGGGAGGAAAGAAAAGTGCACTCAGGGGATGGCCAGGCCCCAATTTCAGCTCAAATTTGGGGTGAATTCAGTGGGTTTAGGGGCTAGAAATGAGAAAATTGGGCAACAGGTTGAAATAAAGTGATTTAGGGCCATTTTTATTAAAGAAGGTTCTAAATTGGGGGGGAAATGGGCAAAAATCAGGGGGAAATAGGGTAAAAATTACCAAAAATGACTAGTTTGTGCCGTAGAAAAGATTCAGCCCAAATTTGGGGTGAATTCAGTGGGTTTTGGGGCTAGAAATGAGAAAATTGGGCAACAGGTTGAAATAAAGTTATTTAGGGCCATTTTTATTAAAGAAGGTTCTAAATTGGGGGGGAAATGGGCAAAAATCAGGGGGAAATAGGGTAAAAATTACCAAAAACCACTAGTTTGTGCCGTAGAAAAGATCCAGTCCAAATTTGGGCTGAATTCAGTGGGTTTTGGGGCTAAAAGTAAGAAGATTGGGCAACAGGTTGAAATAAAGTGATTTAGGGCCATTTTTATTAAAGAAGGTTCTAAATTGGGGGGGAAATGGGCAAAAATCAGGGGGAAATAGGGTAAAAATTACCAAAAACCACTAGTTTGTGCCGTAGAAAAGATCCAGTCCAAATTTGGGCTGAATTCAGTGGGTTTTGGGGCTAAAAGTAAGAAGATTGGGCAACAGGTTGAAATAAAGTGATTTAGGGCCATTTTTATTAAAGAAGATTCTAAATTGGGGGGAAAATGGGCAAAAATCAGGGGGAAATGGGACAAAAA
>NW_010299760.1:756-1777 GCF_000700745.2 Antrostomus carolinensis | reverse complement strand
GCTTTCCTTTGCCAGAAACTCATCATCCTGCCTTTCTTTTCTGGGTGGAGAGCTGGGTTTGGGTACCGGGCTGGACGTGGGGCGCTCTCCAGAGCGTCCTCTTGGAAAAACTAAACCTTGAGAAAAAAACCCTAAAAAAACCCTAAACCTTGGAAAAACTAAACCTCGACACTGAGACTTGTTCTTGTTTCTTCCTAGGTCAATGTTGGCTGTGTGCCAAAAAAGGTAAGGAGGCTTTTGCCGCTGGCTCCCACGGCGCCTGGGCCGTGGGTTGGGTGTGGTGTGGGTGCCTTCCCCGTCACGGGGAGGAAGGAGCGGGAGGAAGCAGGGGCTCGGAGCGTATGGAGCCACGGGGGAGTGCTTGGAGAGAGCCATGTGCCGTGGGCTGCTCCGGTGAGGCACTCGGATGTGTGCCAGGCGTTTTCCCAAAACCAAACCCATCTTCCTGAGCTGACTTGCAGGTGATGTGGAACACAGCGGTCCACGCGGAGTTCATCCACGATCACGCCGACTACGGCTTCGAAACACCCGACGTCAGGTTCAGCTGGAGGCAAGTATGGAAGGAGCGGGTGGGAGCGCAGGTCTCCCCAGTGTGTCCCACGGGGAGCAGCCCCAAAGGGTTCCCTCCTGCTTTGAGGCTTCCCAAGGAGGGATGCTGAGCTGGTTACACGTCCGGGATTCCCACTGTGTTTTGGAAAAGAGGGGGGGCCAACCTGCCGCAGGGTGAGACTCCAGAAGAGACGGAGGCAGGCACAAAACCCTCGCCCGCTGGGTCACTTGGGGCCATTTTATGTGTGGTGTGGATGCCACGTACCAAAGGGATCACATTGTTTCCGCTGAGCTCTGTGGGTTCATTCGCCTGCGGTGCCAGTAAGCCCCTGCTCTGTTCCAGAACAATTAAAGAGAAGCGTGATGCGTACGTGAGGCGCCTGAACGAGATCTATGAGAACAACATAAAGAAGGTGAGGACCTGCCCCCACGTGGGCTCTGCTGGAGTTTTGGCCGCTTTTCCAGGCTTTAT
>NW_010299760.1:335-632 GCF_000700745.2 Antrostomus carolinensis | reverse complement strand
CTTCGGCAAGTTCCCCGCTGATCCCCAGCCCACCATCGAAGTGGAAGGAAAAAAGTACACGGCTCCTCACATCCTGATAGCCACGGGTGGGCGTCCGGCCGTCCCGCCTGACAGCGAAATTCCCGGTGAGCCTGGCATCGTCCCCTCAGGCTGCCTGGGGAGAGGGCTGCCAAAGCACAGCAGGGTTTGGGAGGTGCTGAGGTGGGAAGGGAGGTGGGCCAGGAGTGTGAAAGGGGCTCTGCTTTGCAGGGGCCAGCCTGGGGATTACCAGCGACGGCTTCTTCGACCTGGAGGAGC
>NW_010299760.1:0-233 GCF_000700745.2 Antrostomus carolinensis | reverse complement strand
CCGGCTACATCGCGGTGGAAATCGCGGGGATCCTCTCCACGCTGGGCTCCAAGTCATCCCTGCTGATCCGCCACGACAAGGTAGCGCTGCCGCCCGTCCCCAGCAGCTGCATCCCACTCTGCTCTGCGGGGCTGTCCTGGCCACCAGCTCCCATCAGCTGCTGAAGGAGAACCCAGGGCGGTGCCGGTTCGGGAGGGTGGAGGAGGTGATGCAGAGGATGGTGGCTGCTGGGG
>NW_010299759.1:4479-6889 GCF_000700745.2 Antrostomus carolinensis | reverse complement strand
TCCTCCCAGCTCCTGGACTCCTCACCTCACACCAAAGAGTTGGACGCTGGATTTAAAAGCTCCTTCCCTGCTTTTTAGCACAAAAGGGACCAGAGAAATGCCTTTGAGATTGGGATTGCTCCTCACACCAGGGCGGGGATGACAGCAGCGAGCAGCTGGGTGGTTTCAGGAGGACATGGCCAGAGTGGCACAGCAGACAGGACCAGGGAGGCAGGAATCTTGTCTCCCATTTACCTCCTGCTTACAGAGACAGGCTTGAGGACATGACTGGCGCAGGAGAGCAGCTGCAGACAAACCAACAAGAAAATCCTCAGACTGACCTAAAATCTCCCCTCTGTGAAGTCGATGAGCTTCAGGGGCTGAGTGGAGACTGTTGAGCCATCGAATTTGATGGAACTCTGTGCTCCTGCATTGCCCCATGCACAAACAAGTTGCCTTTTATCTAAATCTCACCTTCTGAAGCTCCAACACATGGTTGTGTTAGAAGGAGGGCAGCAATCCCTGCTGATGGAATAACTTCATTATGAAATTGCTCCCAAGACAACACAACTTGGTTTGGAGATGACCTCTGCCAAGTCCTCCTGTTGCTGCCGGTCCCGTCGGGCAGGGAGCGGTGGTGTCCAGGCAGTGAGCGTGGTGGGGCCGTCAGGATGGTGCAGAGTGAGGGGATTTTGAATTTTCCAGTGCTGAAGGGTCTACACTGGTCTTTGATGGGCAACCAGCCTTTCCAACTGGCCTTTCCACAGGCTCCTGGCATTGTTCCCCACCGACACTGATGAACAACAGGCCAAACCTCAACCAGGTTGGGATGTGTCTCTGCAATTAAAGCATTACCTATTGTTAGCCACAACTTTTACACGTGATGTTTGGTAGTTTTATAGCACAGGCAAGTGCAGAGGTGAGCGAAAGCAGCGGGCGGGGGTTTGAGCCTTGGTGAGTCCCTGCAGGGCTCGCTGGCAGGACTTCGGAGTTGCCTCAGCAGCCATTAGTCCCGAGGCAGTGCCCACTGCTGGCTTTTATTCATTCTATTCATTTTATTCAATGAATTATATTTAAAATAGAATCAGCTCAGGTGTGGGTGAGTGGAGCCAAAGCTCCTCAGATGCTGGTGAGACCTCGTCGGAGGGGACCTGGTGCTGTCCATTGCGCGCGGGATGCGCGGGCACGTGCTTCCCCCGCCCTGCAACCTCCTTTTCTGAAACACTAAATCAAGGGATTATTTCTTAAATGACGGTAATTTTATTTTCTAGTCCTAGCTAATGAGCTCTCTGTGCAATGAATCATAAATTACTTAGAGCAAGATCTTTCTTTTACTTAGAATGGGTAAAAAATCGGTGGCGTCTCCAGCCTGTGCCCGTGGATTGGTCCAGCTGAAGCTCAGCTGTGCACGAGCCCTAATTTTGCAGATAAACAGCTTCTATTTCATTAAATAAGCTCTGCACAGAATGTTTGTCTTAGTTATTTCCAGAAAATTAATTCATAGAGTTTAATCCGTTTAGCATCTGATTAATGGGATTTTTAATCACCCATAATAATGATAATAAAAGGCTGAAAGTAATAACAAAGGGAAAGGTGTGTATTTGTCTTTGCCGTTCCCCTTGTCCTGACAGTCATCAGGGCTGCACAATAACTCCTCATCTCTGCCGTTGTTTCTTTAGGATCTATTGATCAGATGTAAAAACCAGACCTTGTTTGAATCTGGTTCATTTAATAATTTCTGTAAAATTACCTGTTATCAGGAGAGGTAGTTTTGAAGTGAACGTTTCAGCCTCCTTGAATCAAGATCCTTCTGTCCCCTTCACTCCTGTGACACAAATACCATTCCGTGCTGGTCTCCAAGAACGAAACGCCCGCTGCACGACACCTAGGATCATATTTGCTGTCAGATATGGCACAGGGCACCACAACGATCTATTAGAGCCTAGATTTAGTGTGAGAGTAACCGCGCTGTGGCAAGACGTTTGCCTCTGGGGCGTTGTGCTGGGGTGTCTTGGACTTTTATGTTGTTATTCCTCATGGCAAAGTCCTTCAACTTCTGGTGAGAACTGCAAACATCAGAGTGTGATCAACGTTCTTCTGCTCCCAAATCCCAGCTGAACCCAAACCCCAGCGCTGTTTGAACTGCTAAAAAGAAACCAGCTCTGTCCCAGTTGCACACCAGGACAGACGGTCAAGTCACGTCCCTCTGGTGTGACTGCCTGAGAAATGCTGATTTTTCCATTTCTGTTATTTATTTAAGTATTTATTTTTTAAAAGAAAAGATGGTTTTCACAGGATGGATCATTTTCCTCTATGTGTGTGTAAATATGGTGCAGGAATGTCCCTGGGATGCAGAACTGATGGGAAGGTGGAGCGGCTCTGGCTGTCACCCACGCTGCTGCCAGCGTTGGTGACACGTGGCTGCCAGCTC
>NW_010299759.1:517-4459 GCF_000700745.2 Antrostomus carolinensis | reverse complement strand
GGCCTGCCAGCTCGCGAGCCAGCCCACACAGCCTTCACCTTCCCGAGCAGAGAAATGACATTTTTTTGAGGCAAAGATGCGTATTTTTGGCTCAGGCAGGGTGAGCTGGAGGTCAGGGTGGGAGCACAGCCTGCTGCACTTTCCGAGGAGGAATCAATATTGCCGAGCAGCCGCCCTCGCGCGCTCCGAGCAGGGGGTGTGGGCAGGAACACGGCGAGTGGCGAGAGGCTTCCTCTCCCCGGGCTCCTTCCCTCTCCTGGTCTGAAACTGGAAAGAAATGGATCGATTTTTTCCTCTTTTCAGGGGAGAGGGGAAATTGCAGCATGAAGATGACTTGAAAGAGTGAGATGGATGGGAGAAACCAGAGCTCATCCTCCACGGGGGGAACCTGTGGAGCAGAAGCCGGTGTTGGCCATCCATCCCTATGTCAGGCTGTTCCACCCAGGTCCATCGTGGGTGGACTGGAGTGCGGGATGAGTGGGAGCTCTGCTCGTGTGGGTCCCTCTGCAACCTCAATATTCCACTGCCAGAAAATGGGGAAAAAAATCAAAATCCCCACGGGGTTGAACAGGGACAAGTCCAGATGTGGGTGCTGGGTGCAGACCATGGGTGCTGGGTGCAGATGTGGGTGGTGGGTGCAGACTATGGGTGACTGTCCCAGTGGGCAGCAGCCTGGCTTTTCAGTGAGACTTCTCTAACCACAGACACTCTGGTGTGAGGGGTGACAGCCCAGGAGACACCACCAAGGCCAGGGGTTGTGCAGTGCCTCCCAAATGCACCTTGTCCCTCTTCTTTCCATAAAAATTCACTTCTGCCCACTGGAGGCAAAGAGGAGAATTCCCAACGAGGTGCTCCCAGCTATTTCCCCAGCAAAGGCGGGTTTGGGTGTTCATCACCTTTCTTCAAATAATAATGATATTAAAGTAGTAATGATGATAATAATAATAATAAAATATGCAAATGAGTGACACCCAGTGCCATTGCTCACCACCCGCCGACCAAGCCCGGCCCGTTCCCAGACCGCTACCCGGCAGGAGCCACAATCCCCGCCCGAAACCGCAATCCCGGGAGAGCCAGAGCCCGAGCCAAAGCCAGAGAGAGCAAGAGAGGAAGAGCCCCTCATGGATCTCCTGCCCATGGGGGACAGGAGATGGAACAGCCCCTTGGCAGAGCCCAATGCCCATGGAGCTGAGTCAGGTCAATATTCCTCAATATTACAGATCAGCAAAACACAAAGTCCTTCAACTTCTGGTGAGAACTGCAAACATCAAACATCGGTGGGTGATCAACGTTCTTCTGCTGCCAAATCCCAGCTGAACCCAACCCCCAACGCTGTTCCAGCTGCTGGGAAGAATCAGCTCTGGCCCAGCTCAAACCAGGACAACTACATGCAAAGTTTGCAAAGGAAGACAAACATTTCTGAAATAGGCTCAGTTTTTAAGGCGAGCTGGTTATGAAGCTGTTTGTGAGCGAGCCGGCGTTCCTGCCGAGGCTCGTGACTCTGCTCCCAGATGGACAGTAAGTCTCTGGAACAGTACTTACAGCCTGTAATAATATTACTGCTCGCTCTGCTACATGGTCCCTCAGTCATTTTTTCAATTAAAAAAGGCCCGATGCTCTATTAACCTCTTGCCTGCGCCTCCATTCCTCACGCAGCCGCTGGCCCGCGGTGCCGCGCCGTGGAGGGAGTCACAGGGGCGTATGTTACTGCAGAGCACCGCCACGATCTGCCCTGGGAGGGATGACCTGGCGTTTGGTCACTGAAAAATACGAGACAGTTTATCAACTTCACAACCTCTGAACTCACAGCGAGATCTCTCTGCTGCCCGCCAGGCAGAGGTAGGTGCTGTGAAGCTGGTCCAGCGGCCAGGATGCCCGTGGGCTACTGGGGCCGGGCCGTGGGCTTGCACTCAGGACTGGGGGCTAGCACTGCTCCTGATGGCCTTTCCCACATGGACACAGGTATCTTGCCTGCAAATCCTTTGGCAGGATGTGTTGGCAGCCTGAGTAAATCTTATAAATAAATCCATCTATTTTCATCACGCTGCTGTGTGGATCCCAGATAGGAACTGCTGCTCCTGGCGGTCCCACAGCAGCGTGCCCAGTCTGCCCAGTCTGCAGATCAGGGATCAAGGATCAGCCGCTGGCTGTGCCACAGGCGATGGGTCCCACTGGAGCCCACAAGCCATCCCACCAGCATGGCCAACCCTGGGGATGGGGCTTTAAGATCATTGAGTCCAACCATGAAACCAACACTGACCAGTCCCCGACTAACCCATGTCCCTCAGCACTGTGTCTACACGACTCTTCAATCCCTCCAGGGATGGGGACTCCACCACTGCCCTGGGCAACCCCTTCCAATGCCTCAGAACCCTTGCAGCAAAGAAATTCTTCCTCACATCCCATCTCAACTGCCCTGGCCACAACTGGAGCCCATTTCCTCTTGTCCACCTACCCCCACCTCTCTCCACCCTCCTCTTCCCTCAGCCTCCTTTTCTCCAGGCTGAAGTCTTACTGGGGCTGTTGCTCAGCAGTTTCTAAGCAGTTTGTACCTTTATCCTGAGGTTGTCCTGGCTCGTTTGACCCTTTCCGTGGCATCCAGAGTGAAGTGCACAGATTAACTGAACAACTCGGGACAGTGTTCCCTCTATTGACACAGGGAATGTGTAATGGGGTGAACTCCTCACCTGGGCTTTTTCTCTTTGCTGATGCCCATCACTCTTCTGTGGGGAAGGACGTCCAGCCTGGCACCAAAGCTGGTGGTGGAGGTGGAGGAGGAGGAGGAGGAGGAGGTGGTCCCCATGGCTTTAATTGGGAACCCTCTTACCTCGTGGAGCTGGCCTCAGGTTGAAGATGTCTCTTTATTCCATTGCTTTTTTCTGGCAGAAGTTCCCATGTTCTGTCATCAGGGCACCTTTCACTCTTCTCTTGACAAGCTCGACGGGTCAGGCTCTTTCAGCTGGTTTCCCCACCGTGCATTTTTGGCTTGCAAGCAATTTTTCTGGCTGTTTTCTGTTCCCTCCCCAATTTCTCCAGATCCTTTTGAGATGTAAGTACCACAGCAGGCTACAGCACTGCCCTGTCTACACGTGCCCCATACTAAGACGGGAGCCGCTTGCCTCCTCCCAGGGCTTCCATCGTTCCCTTTTTCCACAGCAGCTTTCTGGGTGTCGTGCTGCATTATTTATTGGAGGAAAAACACCCCAAAGCTGGATATTTTTCAGAGTCGTTGCTCCCCAGAGCTGTCTCCTCTGCGGTGCCCTCCACACATGTCTTCGCAGTGATGCTGTTGAGATGCACGGGTCTGAGGGACCCCTCCAGAGCAGGAGATCCCCTTGTTCACATGAGTTCAGTCCTTATATGATGTTTCTTCTCAAGCCACCGATAAAAAAACCAGAGCCGAGCGTGCCGGCAGCCCTCGCTGGGACACATCGTAAATGTTTCATGTGTGTAGCTCTTATTTTCATTTTCAGGTGCTCTCGTTTCCCTTCCAGCTCCCCAGCTCTCTCCTTGCTTTTCCTCTTGCCGCTCCAAGGGTCTGGGTGCTGTGGGGTGGGCAGACCCCCTGCCCCAATGCTCACCATCTCACCTGCGGGCCCATCACCTCTTTTCATTCCTTACCTTCTCCGCCACCATCAGATGGCTCATGGTGAAGATCAATATGCCTGAAGGAAATGTTATTTACCTTTTCTCCTGCACGGGGAGATGCTGTAGCCAATATCCCCGGCAATAAATTTAACTCAGGCACTTGTGAGGAGTAACAGTGCTCCTGAGAGGAGCAGCTCACGCTGTGAGCACTGGCTGGGCTGCTCTTGGCTTTCTCCATTTGTCAGTGGCTTGTATTAAGGACAGGGACCTACTGGACCCAGTTCAGGGGAGGCCACCAGGATGATGCGAGGGCTGGAGCAGCTCTGCTGTGAGGACAGGCTGAGAGAGTTGGGG
>NW_010299759.1:0-309 GCF_000700745.2 Antrostomus carolinensis | reverse complement strand
CTCCTCCCTGGAAGTGTTCAAGGCCAGGCTGGATGAGGCTTTGAGCAACCTGGTCTAGTGGAAGGTGTCCCTGCTGATGGCAGCGGGGTTGGAACTAGGTGAGCTTTAAGGTCCCTTCCAACCCAAACCATCCTGGGATTCTATGATTTCACATCCAGCATGCTGGAACCCACAAGGAGCATGCAGGAGCACCCAAACCCCTTCATAAAAGAAAGAACCTTTCCCTCTGCCTCCCCTCAAAGCCAGGCCCTCTCCCAGCCCCGGCAATTCCTTCCTTCCTGGCCTGGCTGGGTCTGGCCGGGCAGCACA
>NW_010299758.1:317-6727 GCF_000700745.2 Antrostomus carolinensis | reverse complement strand
AGAGATTTTTAGCTCTTGCCTATACTTTGTGGAACCAAGTGATTAATTTCTGGTGGGATTTAACAGACGGGCAGACGAGGTGATCAAGGACATGGGATAGAGGTGGAATTGGCAGTGTTGAGTTTATGGTTGGACTCAATGATCTTAAAGGTCTTTTCCAACCACTGTGATTCTGTGAAGTATCACAGCAAGGATGGCAGGAGGTTGCTCATAGCTACAGCAGAACATCTTAAATAACTGATGCTCAAAGCTTTTAAAAATGGAGTGCTGCAAGGACCACGGCTTCCCAGGACTTTGGGGATTGCTGTGTTTTGGATGTCTCAGTTCCTGAGAGGAGCAGGATATGCAGAAGAGCATTATCTAGCCTAGAAGCTTAAGGTAAGACCCTCTGGGGTTCACACAGCTCCCCAGTACAGATGGGGGGTGCACCCATCCTTCTTTGTGACAAGAGTCAATATTTTTGTACTGATCAACAATTGGCTGCTGTTGGCAAGAGGGTTTTGGTTTCTACAACCATGGTACCATCTGTGTGAGTCAACAGTTTCTTGAAAGAGATGGGATCCACCTGACTAAACAGGGAAAAAGTACCTTTGCCAAGAGGCTGGCCAAGTTGGTTGGGAGGGACATGTTCCTCAACAAGCAGGAGAAGAAGCTAGAGAGATGGTAGGCAGGCCAAGGGTGTGTGGTGGTGTGAGCAGAAAGGACGCAGCAATCAACAAAACAGAGCTGAAGCATCATCCCTTTGAGTGCAGGCACATGAAGTAGGAGGTGTCTGCACAACAGCCTGATGGGGAAGGTCTCAGAATCCCAGAATTGCCTGGATTGGAAAAGACCTTTAAGCTCATCGAGTCCAACCATGAACCCAACACTGACAAGTCCCTGACTAACCCATGTCCCTCAGCACTATGTCTACACCACTCTTCAATCCCTCCAGGGATGGGGACTCCACCACTGCCCCGGGCAACCCCTTCCAATGCCTCAGAACCCTTTCAGCAAAGAAATTCTTCCTCACATCCCATCTCAACTGCCCTGGCCACAACTGGAGCCCATTTCCTCTTGTCCTGTCCCTTGCTCCTTGGTTGAACGGACCCACCCGCACCTCTCTCCACCCTCCTTTCAGGGACTTGGACAGAGCCAGAAGGTCTCCCCTCAAGTTGGAGACTTGACTGGAGTGCTGTGGAGGAACACAGGCTTTTTATGAAGGACAGGCTGGGAAGGTGAGGAGAGGGAGGAACAGGAATGCAGAGAGCTCTGTCCCTTGGTATATGTCTGGAGTCAGACAAGAGCTTAAATGTCAAGACAAGGGGGCAGACCAAGATGAAACACTGCTGTAGTGGGTAGGCTGCTGTAGACATCCAGATCAGGTAGAAGTAGATGAGGGCTTCTTTAAACACCTAGAAGTAGCCTCACATTCACACATTACAGTCTTCATGGGGCACTTTAACCACCCTGCTATCTGCTGGAATGAGAAGACAGTGTGGCTCAAGCAGTCTAGGCATTGATGATGTTCCTGATACAAGTGAGCCAACAAGGAAGGTGCTCTCCTGAATGAGACACTTACAAACAAAGAAGGACTCACCAGGGATGTGAAAGTCAGAGGCAGCACTGAGTGCACTGGCCATGAGATGGTAGAGTTGGAGATCCAGGGCAAAAAACAGGACCACAGCCCTGGAATTCAGGATAGCAGACTTTGGTCTCTTCAGGGATATGTTTGGAAGGGTCCCACGGGATACAGCCCTGGAGAGAAGAAGGGTCCAGGACAGCTGGCTGATACTCAAGGATCCTATGAGCTCAAGAAAGATCCATCCCAACATGTAAGAAATCAAGTACAGGCTGTAGAAGGTCTGCACAGATGAGCAAGGAGCTCCTAACTGAACTCAAAGTATAAATAGGTGGTGTGAAAGTGTTGGAAGCAGGACAGGAGACCCAAGAGGAGTAGAGAGTTGTTATCTGATCTTGTATGGATGGTGTTAAGAAAGTCAAAGCCAACCTGGAGTTGAATCTGGCAAGGGATGTGGAGGGCATCAAGAAAGAGAAAAGGAAGACCAGGGGAAAACGTGTGCCCACTGCTGAATCAAGCAAGAGATCCGGTGAAGAATGACATGGAAAACACCACGGTACTTAACCCCTTCTTTACTGGTAAGACTGGCCTTCAGGAATCCCAGGCCCCTGAGATCAGAGGGAGAGTCTGGGGCAAGGAAGACTAATTCTCTATGGAGGACAACCAGGTTTAGTGAGCACACTTAAAAAAACCTGGACATACCTAAGTCCATGGGATCTGATGGGTTGTGCTCACAGGTGATGCGACAAGTGGCAATGGGCACAAATTCAAACACACAAAATTCCTTCTGAACACAAGAAAACGTATTTTTTCACTGTGAGGGTGGTCAAACACTTGAAGAGGTTGCCCAGAGAGGTTGTGGAATCTCCATCCTTGGAAATATTCAAAACCCAACTGCATGTGGTCCTGGGCAACTTGCTCTAGTTGACCCTGCTCAAGCAGGGACATTGAAGTAAATGATCTCAAGAGGTTCCTGACAACCTAAACAATTCAGTGATTAAAAACTTCTCAAGGATTTTGGTGAAGGTTCCTTCCACCCCTCCACCACCCTGGTTTCATTACTTGTAATGCGGATGGGATTAACTAAACCACGTTAATCTAAAGGTACTTCTTCCATCCATTTTCTTTAAGCTCTCTTAGGTTTGACGAATATAATCTGTTTTATAGGTAATTAAATCATCATAAACCATCTTCTGCTACTTCTTTTTTTTTTTTCCTCTGCTTGGATCGAAGGTCTCAAGCTTTGAACTTAAGACCTTTTGAACTTCTGAACTACTCAAGGTAATTGCTGGGAAAATAACTTGCAATGTCATTGTCAAATCTAATGGAAATGAGCAGCAGCGTAATTCCCTAGAAGTTTTAAATTATTCCATCTCTATAAAAAAAAATATGTAAGAATTAAATGAAAAACACGTGTAAAATGGTACAATGAAGGCAGAAAGATCAAGTGGTCAACGACAAGGACATTTCTAACATTCACTTTGCTCTTATAATATAAACTGAACCTCTTGCCATGTCATTTGTTCTCCACTGCAACTGTGTTCTTCTTAAAGGATAATTTTGCAAAGAAAAGACGTTGCTATGAACATATTCCACATGATACACAAGTAGGTGCATCCCAGGTCCATTAAAACTCCCTAAAAATCTGCCAGTTTTGAAGTTTTCTGAACATATGCTCATGGAATTGAAGAAAATTTAAAGGGATTGAAGTGCAAGGAAATGAATATAAAGTTAAAATAGCACGGAGAAAAATGTTTCCAAATCGATCTGCAATAATAAACAATTACACAATGCACCATAAATAACTTCTCCTTCCCTTCATTAGCTCTCCAGCCTCCTTTGCAACGAGGTTACTCCTCTATTTTCAAATCCAGTTGCCTCTGGCTATCATATCCTGCCACCATAAAACATCGTTAAAGGTGTTCAAAAGTTGCCTCTTGAGCCTTGGATGGTTATTTCCAAACAGAAGAAACTCTACATCTCTCACCACGAGCATTTTTAAAAGACTCGATACAGCTGGTGAGATTTGAAATACAAAGAGCAGAAAGGAAAAAAAAACTAAATAAATAAAAAAAAATCACAGCAATGTCAGGTGACAACAGAAGGAAAACCAGAATGAATAGTTTTTGTGCAGGGTGCTTCTTAAGGACAAAAAGGTTGAATTTCTCTGCTAGTAAAATTTCAGATCAGTTGGCATTTGATATGTTTACTAGATACGATTTATCTACTTCTTCATCATACCTTCTCTGGAGTGATAAGTTCTTAGGACACCAAAAATTGTCCAAAGCCTCATCCAACCTGGCCAAGAACACTTCCAGGGAGGAGCAGCCACAGCTTCTCTGGCCAACCTGGGACACTGTCTCACCACCCTCACACCAAACAATTTCTTCCTATTATCTAACCTAAACCTCCCTTCTGCCACTTTCAAGCCATCACCCCTTGTTCTGTCCCTCCCTGCCCTTGGCCAAAGTCCCTCCCCAGCCTTCCTGTGGAGTCCAGAGGAGGCCACGAGGATGATGTGAGGGCTGGAGCAGCTCTGCTGTGAGGACAGGCTGAGAGAGTTGGGGCTGTTCAGCCTGGAGAAGAGAAGGCTCCAGGGAGACCTTCTAGTGGCCTCCCAGTACCTGAAGGGTCTCCGGTACCTGGGCTAGTGGAAGGTGTCCCTGCTGCTGGCAGGGGGGTTGGAACTGGATGAGCTTTAAGATCCCTTCCAACCCAAACCACTCTATGATTCTATGATAGAGCTTTTATTTTCAGGACTGTTTCATAATGACTCTTTCCAGGCACGTGCCTCATGTTGATCAAAGGTTGCTCAGAGCTCAATTAACAAGATGTGATTCAGGATCTTATCCTAAATCCTATTTAAAGTCTCAAACCCGGGTTCTGAAGAGAGCGAGCTGTCGATTTCATGTTTGATAGTGTGATCAGCACTAGAGCACACCAGTGCTCTCCAACACCAGCACGTCTGCCTTCCCAATGGCTTGATGGCAGGTTGGGAGCAGATCTGCTCCTCACCATCAAACGTGCAGCCAAGGCAGAGGTTATGTTTGAACTATAAACTGGATGGGGGTTTCAATGTGATAGGGCTGATTTTCGGATGTGCAAGCACACCTCTGCAGCGAGCAGCCCCATTTCCCTGTGCTGCAAAAGGCAGGGAGAAGATGAAGATGCTGCTGCAAGCTGGCTGGATCTGCTCACGGGGACACAGCTCTGCAGCAGAGAGGAGAAAGCCAATTCCACGGCATCACATCATGCTGCCTTAGCCCTAAGGTCTCCTCTTTCCCATTTCACTCCTTATGTGTCCTCTGATTTCTCACCAAAGGAGGCAGCACACCACCGGAGAGCAGTCTCGCTCTGTACCATGCTCAGAATCTCTTGTAAAAGAGGTATCACTTGATGATCAAATATTGGATTAAAAAGAGGTGAAAAAAAGAAGTGAGGAAGAGTTTGTGGTGGTTTCACTTGGCTACAGCCAAACCCAGCCGCTCGCTCACTGCCCCCACCCAGGGGAGAGGGGAGAGAATTGGGGGGCAAGGGGAAGGAGACTCGTAGGGGGAGAGAAGAACCATTTAATTATGGAAATAAAAGAAAACTTCAAAAATAATTATTATATTAGAATAATAATGATAACAATAATAGTAATACAATATGCAAATAAGTGATGCCCAGTGCCATTGCTCACCACACACCGACCAAGCTCGGCCCGTTCCCAGAGAACGATCCCGGAGGAGCCACAATCCCGACCCGAAACCGCAATCCCGGGAGAGCCAGAGCCCGAGCCAAAGCCAGAGAGAGCAAGAGAGGAAGAGCCCCTCATGGATCTCCTGCCCATGGGGGACAGGAGATGGAACAGCCCCTTGGCAGAGCCCAGTGCCCATGGAGCTGATCCATTGCAATATTCCTCACTCCCACTAGACCTTGCACTTGCAAACCAGCAAAACACAAAGTCCTTTGACTTTGAGAGACAACTGAAAACATCGGTGTGTTCTCAGTGTTCTTCTCCTAACCAATCCCAGCTGAACCCAAACCCCAGCGCTGTTCCAGCTGCTGAACAGAAACCAGTTCTGGCCCAGTTCACACCAGGACAGACTTACCTTGGAAACTCACTACTCCCATGTCCTAGCTCGAGTGCTCAGTGTGGCAACTTCAACAACGCTCTTTTCACTCATGCATGTCTCCCATCCCCAGATTTTGTGTGTGTTTAGTTTTTTTCCCTCTTTAAAACAAATGCAAACATCACCACCAGGTGAGAACACAGAGACCAGAAGAGCAGGGCCGGGATCCTCGTTTTCCACTGAGCCAGGACAGTCACCCTCAGCGATCCGGCTCCCCAACGGGATGAACCACGTGCTTCACTACGCTCAAGCAATCCCTAATTTGCTGCTGATGGTGACAGACTAAGACTTCCCAAGGAGCCTTGTCCCTCCTTCAGACCTGTCCCACCCAACCCATCCCTCTGCACTCTTCTTCCTTGCCCAGCCACCCGCCTCATCTAGTGGAAGGTGTCCCTGCTGATGGCAGGGGGATTGGAACTAGATGATCTTTAAGGTCCCTTCCAACCCAAACCATTCTATGATTCCATGATCCTTGTTCATCCCATCCCAAGCTACTGCTCCACAGCCTCCAGCACCAAGGCTTCACAGCCAAATTCCCTAGATAATTCTTCTTATTATTTTTAATCAGGAGCAAAACAGCATATTTTTTCCTTAGTCACCTTCTTGGAAATAAAAAGACATGTTTTGGTTGTAATCTCCTCAAAAATGTCATCCGATGTAGACACCTCCCAGGGAAAGTTTAAGGCTAAAATCTTCAAAGTTCAGAAAAATCCCCAAGCCATTGGAAACAGCCT
>NW_010299758.1:0-292 GCF_000700745.2 Antrostomus carolinensis | reverse complement strand
GCTGCGTATTATTGACAGGAAATCCAACACAACCATAACAGACAGTTCTGCTCATAATTAAAAGGCAGCAATAAAAAAAGAAAAAGATTGCATTATTTTTAGTCGTGCCCTCACTCTCCTCCACACGAGGCTCTTAAAATATCCACGCATCTGGGAAAAGTCTTTTTTCCATGTCAGCACTTGGATGCTATCCCACGGGATAAATCTGCCACACGCATACAGCGCTAGTACCAAACCCTCATTGTTAACTCATTCCTTCTAAAAAAAAATAAAATAAAAATAAAAATAAAAA
>NW_010299757.1:372-593 GCF_000700745.2 Antrostomus carolinensis | reverse complement strand
CAGCTCCCACCCCCCCGGCCATGGGCTGGGTGCTCTCCCACAACGCCCTTGCCCCACAGGCAGAGCACCCACAGGCCACGGGGGGTTTTGGGGCAGCCCTGGGGGTGAGGAGGGTGGTGGGGAGGGGTTGGGGTCTGTCCTCCCCGCTGTGCCGGAGCGCAGCCCTCCTGCCCCTGCAACCAGCACTCTGCCAAGCTGAGATGCCAAAAAATGAGGTGCCC
>NW_010299757.1:0-232 GCF_000700745.2 Antrostomus carolinensis | reverse complement strand
GGGGGGGCTGCCCAGGCACAGCCCGGGGTCAACTGCAATACGGTAAAACCTGGAAATGATTTGCGGGCACTCGGAAGCTCAGAGTCTCACCTGCAACCTGGGAAAGAAGGGAAGAGGAAGGGAAAAAACCAGGATGCAGGAAGGAAAACAAACATGGATCTTTGTGCTGAGAAGCCCTGGAAAGGCTCTGTCACCAGCGCAGGCTGAGCTGACGCCTCGTCGCGTTCTCAGC
>NW_010299756.1:3626-14086 GCF_000700745.2 Antrostomus carolinensis | reverse complement strand
TTCCAACCCAAACCATTCTGTGATTCTGAGTCAGCACACTAAGAAGCAGCCGCTTTCTCATTCTGCTTTTCACGTGGACTTGGAAAAACTTTCTAAGACTGAAATTTGAACACAGTGTCCTGGTTGGACTTGACATTTGAGGAAACTTGGTCTCTTTCAGCTTTATGGCTAGAATAAAAAAATATCCACAAAAATTTGCAAATACAAATATGAAAAAATGTCACTTTTGCCTTCTTTATGGTTTGTTGAATAGCTGGTGTCAAACTGTCTTGGAGTAACATGAATGCTTAAAAGTGTAATAATGCTCCTTTGCAGATGACTGCTGGCTGTGCAGTCTAAAGAGGTATATTGTTCCTGTGACTTCAGGGGCTGTATGGTTTAAATAGTGACATCGGCAACCAGCTGAGAATTAAGAGATAATTGGTAAAATAAGTTGCAGACAAACACTTGTGGTTTCTGGTGGTACCTGCTCAGTGTTTGGGTTCTAGACTGCTTATTGGCACAGATATGGGTGATGTCCAGAAACTGGAGTAAATAGTTCTTTGCACTGCTTAGTGTAAGAAAATTTGTAAGATGAAAACAAATCCAGTGTTTAAAAAACTAGTGCAGTCCATGTTACCCATTGCAGTTTACAGTCCTGGATGTGGGAGGGCTCCAGCCCACGGAAAGGTCCTTGCTGCCAGCAGGTGTCAGGATACACATGGTTACGATCCCTCTTCCTCTGCTTCCTTGGAATTTGTAGCTAGTAAGGTGTCTAGGATTGCTTTTCCCATGTGCTGGATAATGGAATCGCTAACATAGCCCCTGCGCAGGTACTAGTTCTTAGTTCAGGGGTTTAGTAGCATTAGAACTACAAGTCAGCTGCTAAGTCTTGTACTCAACAATGGTATCAGATCTAGGCAGCCCTAATGCAGCTGGTATTTTAGAAGAAACGTGACTATTTCCTCCTTCCTGTAGTTGAAGGGCCGACATTATTTTTTATACGCTGGAAATGATTTAACTGATTCATTGAATGGAGGGGGGGACCGTGCTGAGACTGTACGTCTGTAGTCAGCCTGTCTGATCGTTCTCCTTCATGTGTTAACAAGGAAGATCTAATACAAAGGAGCACAGACGGACCTACAGCAATTACTTAATGGTCTGTCAATACAGATCTGTTTGAAAATGATCAGTTTTTACTTACAAAACTTAAACTAGCTATGACTAGAGGAAGACTCACAGAAAGTAGAACTTCTTCAAGTAGTGCCTTCCATATAAACAGAAAATAATTGCAGGCTTCTGGCAGAAGTGAGAATCTTCTTCCTAAAGGCATAAACTTACATAGACTTTAAAATTATGAAATGAGTAGTGTATGGAGGGAAGGAATGTTTATTAAAAAAAAAAAAGGCTATTGGAAAGTGGCATCACAATGGGAGTTGTGCACTTCAGTACAAAAATAAAACCCAGAACAATTTCATAGAACAGCTGGGTCACTAAGCTCTTACATCTTCAGAACTGAATTGCAACTGCTTTAAACTTTTGTACGGGTTGGCTTTGTCTTGTAACTGGTTACTTTGTGAAGCTTTAAATTCTGCAGCTATTAACATTCTTTCTCCCTAATTCTGTAAAAAAAAATAATGAGGCTGTTGGTATCCAAGATAGCAAATAAAGGAATCTGTTGAACAGAAGAAATTTTTTTAATACAAAAATCAATTTTAGTTCACATGCATGAAAGAGTACTTTCCTGGTATCATGCACTGCATTGGAAGCTTTTAAATTTAATTGTGGCTGTCTTCAAATGCATAAGCCTTAAATGCTGGAAGAAAAACATAATGATTTATTGTTTTTAAAGGCTTCTTTTTTGAGACTACAAAATATTAACTCGATCTAACAGAAATCACTCTGGAAGCCAAGTTAAAATCCATGCACAGGTATTTGCAACTTCCATTAAAATCAGAGGAAATTTTATCTGCTTACGTATGGGTGGAATTCAGCCCACTATCTCTTCTTAGGGAGTAACAGGAGATTAATTTGTGAACTGTGTGGAACATAGCTGCTCCTTTTTGGAGTATCATAAGCACTCTAAAGATGGTGGTGCCTTAAACTCAGCTGCTGTTTCTGCTTCTTGAAATGGAGCAAAAACTGGCAAGAGAATCTTTTACGACCCAGCAAGTATGGTTAAGATAAAAGTAAAAGCAACTTGTGGCCTTAATTGAGCCTAAAGTTTTTCTTTTTGCTTAAATACAGGTTTGTAAGCGAATGGACTTGGTTTGCCAGCGAATGTTAAATCAGGGATTTCTGAAAGTGGAAAGATATCACAACTTGTGTCAAAAACAAGTTAAAGCTCAGCTTCCAAGGTACGTACCAGTTAAAACTGTAGATAAACTTAAATGTGCTAGATTCTTTTACACAGAATATTGAAAAAGAATTTCTTGGTAGCTAACTTATGTATCTTGAAAATTTGAATCATATTTGTGTTAATTTCATTTTTTTCCAAAAGCACCTTGAACCTAAGATCTAGTTACAAAATAATGGTGTGGGTGAATGTAAGTTGTCTTATGCTGGGAACTGGAATATTGGAAAGTGTCTCTGGTATTTTAAACAGAGAAAAGAAGAGTGGGTCCTGTATTACTCAACTCTTCTGGCAAATCAAGCAAGGACTCCTAGGAATGAATAAATGCCATTCCTTTTCAAGACCGACTGCCTTCACTGATGATTTATCTACGACTCTGCTTAAAAAAAAGCAAGGTTTTTCAGGGCTAAGGATTAAACAGGGGAAAGGGAGGGGGGTTTGACATGTGAGCACTACTGGGAGCTAGTTTCTCACTAAATAAATGTCTTTTCTCCTCTTCCCAGTAAATAAGTGCAGCTGCTGCTGTGTTCTATCAGATTTCCCAGTCAGAGTGAAGTAACTAAATGCTACTTAATGTAGAGATCCTTTGTCAGAAGAGCTTATATCTCAACCTAAACTTTGTAGCAACCACTAGTAATGTATTACATTTATGTAAATTTCCTTCAAGTACTGACTGTAGGACTGGGGGGGGATAAAAATATTCTCACTGACTCAGTGTCTGCTGCTAGTTAGAAATGAAAGCTTGTTTTTAAATAGTCCTAAATTACACGTAGAGTTTATAGATCACATAAGATGTAATAATTGTTTAGAAAACAAATTTTGTCTAAGAAAGTGTAGTATGCTCTTACTAGCTGGTGTTCAATCTATATGTTTTTTTCCATAAAGACAGAACTAATGTTAGTGGTTACAATTTCAAACCTCAGAGGCTTTTAAGGGTGAAATTAAGTTGAGCGATTGTTACAGTTTCATTTTGTTGACTCATTGTTAAATCAGTGTCACTTAATGGTCTGTCTTTTAGACGGGAGTCAGAAAGAAGAAACCATTCACTAGCTCGTCATGCAGACATCCTTGCTGCTGTAGAAACGAGACTCTCTCTCTTAAATATGACTTTCATGAAGTATGTGGATTCCAATCTCTGTTGCTTCATACCCGGAAAGGTAAAATGTAGACTATATTATCTGAATGTACATCTGGGTTTCAAAAATATGATTATGTAACTTAGCCTGGGACAACTGGGACACATTTATATAATGTGTGTGTATATATATATACACACACACCGAAACTGTGTTTCGGGTACTTGCAAGCAAACACGCAAGCCAATACTCACTATGACAGGCAGTCTGAAACGAATGAACCAGACTAAATATAAATATTAATTATTTTAAACTTGGTTTCCATTTTCCCTTAGATCCTCTCTTAATTCTGACATAGCACTTGTGGCATATACATCCTATACAACCTTTTACAAGAAACACGTGATATGTAGGGTTTAATTCTAAATTTTAATTGTACAAAACAGTTGGAGGCCAGGTCATCAGAAGATGTAGTAATTTAGACTATGTATAACCCTAAGCACTCAGTCAATCAGGAAGATTTTAGGCAACTTTCTTAAGGGTTTGAATACTTCGGATTAATTGAATTAAGATATCTAGTATGTGGAAGCACTGTTTGGTATTAGAGTGGATGGGGTAATTTTGTAGGTAGAATTAGTTTTAAATGTAGATAAAATGTGTTAAATATTAATACTACTGAACAATTCTGGTGTTTCAGAATACTATATATAAAATTAAAATATAAATTATGCAAGCAAGACATACATCAGAGATACCACTGTTTTATAAGCTGTGAAAACAGCAGTGCACAGGGGAATTAACAAAATCATGATCTGAGGAAGACTGGTACAGCTCAGGGTTGAAACAAGATCTGCAAACATTAGCCTAATGCTCTATTCATTGATCTTTCCATGTGAGGTTTGGATATGTTGGTATTAATTTTTCATGGGCAGATAACTGAGTTGCAGCGGGATGAGTGGAAGCGTTAGCTGTTGGGTTCAGGTGAAGCATGGCAGGCGGTTTTACATTCAGTACAGTAAGACAGGCTGTTGGCACAAAATGTATTTTTATCTTGAAGAGATAACTTGATTTCTGTATGCTCTTATTGACTTGATATTTAATTAATTTTAAATTAAATAATTATAGTTTAATACATTTATGCTTATTTGTCTTTATATTTTTATATATACCGTGTATTTTAAGAAATTAATATAACATTAAGTCAAATAAGCTTAAGTCCTTGATACTCATACAGGGAATGGAATACTTAAAAAAAGTAAGGCAACATTTCTTTTGACAGCAGATGGAAAGGCAATACACAATCTAGACCTGTGGTGTGCAGGAGCTGGGCAAGTGAGCTTGCCAGCCATTTTCCTTGTGGGCACTGAGTGATAAGGACCTTGTTTCCATTCTGATACAACAGCGAAAAAGGTTTTTTTTAAATTATTTACTTATTAAATTATGAGCTTGCTAGCACTGCTGCTCTCTCAGCACAGTCACCAGTTCATCAGAAAATCCTATTTTGGTCAGGCACATTCAAGGCTTAGTGTTCACTTACAGTCTGTGGTTTCTCCCTCACCTGCCCTGCTCCCCTCAGGAAATGTCATTTGAATGAAGCTGCCACAGACCTGTCAGGAAGTGAATTTGTGTTTGAATATGAGTCCTAATTTCAGGTTTGGCATAATCTGTGAGGGTTCCTGGTGATATAGCAGAGCACTGCTGCAAGATTTTATATTGAGGATGGCAGGAGAATGCTTTGAGGATGCTGTTGCTAACAGGATATAATGTGGGTAAAATTAGAGAAATCCTTTGTAAGCTTGTTGCACAATGAGACATTTTTATCTAGCTTTTGCAACTTTTTAGCTAAGCTTCCTTCATTAAAACAAGATGCAACCTGTGATTCTAAGCCCTTAAGATCTGTGTTCTTCAGGAGACTCTTCAACCACACTTAATCCTGTGCAAAATACCAAAACCAGTATTGGTAATAAGAGACCAACACTCCTATCTTGACCTGCCTCAGACTGTGATTCATAGATTAGCAAGACATCTTTCATCTCTCTGTATCTCTCCTAAAGGGCTTGTTTGTCAAACCTCTTAAGAGGGTGCTTATGTTTCCTGTCAGTGGTGGATTGATGTTTTATAAATGAATATATTTTGGACTTCATCTGAATTTGCAATATTTTGGGTGTATGCAAGTGGATTCAAGTAAATATTTGTAACTCTTCAGACCGACATAGTGATAATTCTTGCTGTTCCATTCATGTGTTTTGTGTGCCACGTAACTGGCTGGGGGAGTGACTTCTCTGCAGTGTGGCTTAGAGTATTTTGCTTCAGGTCTTCGAAAAAGAAATTCTGCTCTGCTGAGGATAGATTACATAACTCAGAACTCAGGTATGGGTGTAGTAAAACAAAATTTCACACAGTGAGCATTATTTCTTGAGTTTGAAGAGAGTTGTTGTGATAGATCAAGTGAATAACTTCTCTGATATACCACAAACAGCACTTCATTTCAAAAAGCTGATCTAGAACTAAAGCACACAGTGGTATGTAATAGGTATGTAGTGAAAGCCCCTGCATATGCCAGAACAACTAGTATGATCTGAAATAATCTTGCTTTATCAGAAAATCCTAATTTTTCTTAAATGTTTTAGGTAATAGATGAAATTTATCGTGTGCTAAGGTATGTAAACTCTACAAGAGCTCCTCAGAGAGCTCATGAAGTTCTTCAAGAACTAAGGGACATTTCCTCCATGGCTATGGAATATTTTGATGAGAAGATTGTTCCAATACTGAAAAGAAAGATGCCTGGGTCAGATGTATCGGGACGTCTGATAGGAACTGCCCCAGGTATTAATTCCAATGTCCAGTTAAGTTTTATTCAGTTGTTCTGTAAAAATTCACAGCACTGTGTCTTTTTAAAGCTCCCTCCCTGAAATGTGAGCTTTATTACATAAATATTTATGATAACTTGTTTCTTAAGAATGCTAACTTAAATTCATTTGCTTTGAAATTTAAGGAGCCTTTGTACTACCAAAAGAACAGTCACTTAAATGTATATTAGAATTATGCATAGTGTATTGTTGTAGGGCATAGAGAGCTAGGACATACTTGTATGTGCTTTTTTACTTTCCTGGGGCACTAATGTGTACACTAATAAGCAAAATACTTATGGGTAATAGTGAAAGGCAATTAAAATAACTGTCTATAAATACATAATTAAACTGGTCTTTTGTATACTCTGTCAGACTTCCCAGAACTTTTGTGAACCAAAGTCTAAGGTGGTTGCCTCATATAATGGCCAAAAGCCAGAAGTTAGTAGAACTGTAGTGTTTTCCCTGTGCTGAACATCTGCACACTTCTTAGGAACTCTGAAAGTAACTCCCTGAAAGGATAACTTAATAAAAAATTAAAAAAATAAATTACATCTTAAACAATAATGATAGGCTTAACTGCAGGAGCTGCTTGTTGTTTCTGGTATGTCCTGTCCATCCTTTTAGCCATAATTGTGTATACCACCTCTTAATTATATCCTCTTAATTATACCCCAGTTCTACTGAGTCTCTTAGCTGAGGAAGTATTGCCCAAAACCATAGTTGATGCCAGTCGGCTTTTCAAGGCCAAGGCTTTATGTGGCATAAAAATGCCTCTCTTGTGTTGAGGGAGGAGCATAACCTATCTAGCTGGTAACCCTTTAGTGTCACGTAGCTGTAGCTGTGCTGGCATCTTAAAGGGGAAAAAAGAGGAGGAGGATGGTTGTTCTAGGCTGTTCTGTCTTTGTAGTGCTGAAAAGTTACATCCTACTTGCACAGCATTGCTAGAAGAGTGAAATAAATGATAGAAAAAGTGATAGCTATATTTTATGATAGAAAAAGTGAAAGAAATGATACAGTAGCTGTTAGTCTCCTTGATTTGCAGGAACTTTATTAAAATCAACATCCCCAAGCTCAAATTCCAGTATGGTTTTAGTACTTAGGAAGAGTGATTGTAAAGAAGCATGGAAAATAAATTCCTTTCTTCCAAAAAGTAAGTTAAATTGAAATATCTTGTTAAGCCCCAAACCATAAAATTTTAGAACTTTATCTGTCTACAACTAAGACAGCAGAACAGTACTCTCTATTAAATCATATTTATTTAATGTAACCATTCTATAACAAGTAATTTATAGACATATTGTGGGTTCTTTACTCAACGTCTGTGACTCTAAATCCAGGTGACAATATAATATCTCTATGTAATTTTTGATACAGCAAAAGGAGGGGGGCTTATATACAGAAAATGAAAGATGAGCTGTTTTCCAGACCACTGAAAATCTAAGTATTTTTAGTTAAACTAGTTGTGCTCTGAGATACCATATGCTCTTGTTAGACACTTAAATGACTGTAAATCTGTTCACATGTTCACATAACTTGCAGCCAGTATTCAGATTCATGTTTGGGGAGTAGGGATGAGCAAAATACGAAAACTGGGGCACAATTTCTACCTTTGTCTTAAAGCTGTAGAGGATTAATCCCAGTTTTCTCTGAAGTTCCAGGGCCTTCTGCAGCACTGACAACAATGCAGCTGTTCTCCAAGCAGAACCCTTCAAGACAGGAAGTCACCAAACTCCAGCAGCAAGTAAAAGCGAATGGCACGGGCTTGACAGCATTAAAGCGGGAAATCTCAGAGCTTCGCATCAAAGTGCAAGAGCAACAGAAACAACTCCAAGATCAAGACCAGAAACTGCTAGAGCAAACCCAAATCATAGGTGAACAGAATGCCCGATTGGCTGAGCTTGAACGCAAGCTGCGAGAGGTGATGGAGAGTACAGTAGGAAATTCTTCAGGTTCTGGCTCAAATGAACAATCTCCTAGAAAACGGAGGAAGGCGGTTGAATCCACAGACTGTCCTAGGAAATCTAAACGCCTTCGAAACAGAAAATAACTTGGGAGCAGATGACACCTTCAGGAGGATACACTGCTTTAGTAGCCCAAGCAGGTCTGCTTGTTTGGATACTGTGATTAGCTTCATGGTGTCACTTAGGCTGCTGGCTCTTCAAAACACCACTTAGACTTGAACAGTAATTTTCTTTCATTGAGACATTTCCCCTGCTTTCTGTATGGGTGGGCCTAATGCACAGAATCTTTAAGATTTGCAATAGATACATACTAACCAGACCTGCTCTGTTATGTTTTGAAGGGTTAATCTTTTTTCTGTGCAGATGTGTTTAAAGTAAACTTATTTGTGTTTATGCATATGTTCACATAAAATCTTAAATAAATTAAGTCTTAACTGACTAAAAAGTTAAGCGTAAAAAACAGATGTCCTGTTCACTTGAAGGAAAGATCCACTTTAAAAATCTTGTTTTAGAGAACTTTTTTGTTACAAGTGACCTTGTCTGGAATGACCAAAAAGTAGTTAATACTTTTTGGGGAACTCTGTAATGAGTAAAACTGACTTCTTAAGCTACAGTATTGGCTATATATTTTTGTAAACTTACAAGGAAGGGCCTTCTATCCAGTCTTGACATGCACACACCCTGGTTCTAGGTCTTGGGAGCCATATTTTACATTTGCATGGACAGATGCATGTACAGCTTAGTCAGCCTGCTAAAAGCACTTGCCTGAAATTGTTTTTAACTCTGGGAGAGAGTACAGAGACCTATAAAGCAATTTCTTTGTTCCTCAGCCATAACTGAGCATCTGCTTTCAGCACAACTGCTTTCTTACGATGAGGTGGTCTTACGAAGCTATGAGAGTTTGAACCCTTTTGCTGCCTGTAAATCGCAGGTCTTCTTAGCCAAAGCTGGAGAATTGAGAAGCTACCTATGCATCACTTGATTCATAGGCCAACAGCTGATAACTGTCAGACAAATTGTCCCTACACTAGCCAAGCTCAGGGGGACACCATTTGAATGAAATGCTGTATTATGGAAAAACTTAACTCTTGTGTGTGTGTATGTGTTGGGGGTGGGATGGAAATTTCTCTGTAACACTGATGACAATATTCTAAGCTTTCCGTATCCTAAAAGGCAAATCACTTCAGACAAAGCTTTAATTTCTTTTGCACTTCTGTTTTGAGCTTGTAACTGGAAAAGCATGTCTTGCACTGTTCAGTCTCTCTGGTCACTTTAACAACCTCAGAGTTGTGTACAGTGATTTTTTTTTTTTCCCCTGTATATTTTTGGAACCTTATACAAATACCATTGTCCTTGGTTTTTGTTTTAATCTACTAAACTATGTAGCTTTATAATTTGACTAAAGTTTTTTTTACTCAGCTGCTGCTTTGGGTTTAAGCAGTACTGAATTCAACTTGGTATGGCATTGAAAATGCAAATGCTGCATTTGTAGCTGTTCAAAATCTTGATACTATTACCATGGGTTAAGGTGCAATTTTCTCTTCCATTTTGTATGGCTGTCAGCATAACATAGTGGTTGTATTTAATCACCAAACAAATCAGAAATTGTCTGGTCAAATGTTATATAATCATGAGAGAACTGACATTTTTCCTGAAACCTCATATACAATGTTTACTTCTAAAATGTATTGGCTCATACCAGAAGTAACACTGCAAACACCTAATATTTGTCAGACATTTAATCTTCAAATAAACTTGTTTGGTAGTTGAGTCTTTTACAAAACAAGGCATGTCTCTTAAGAAAAGCATCAAGGAAATGATAAAAGGTTATCTGAGGGAAAGGTTAAACTGTTAAAGGAGCATTTGCCATCACATCACTGGTCTTCCATGGCTTGGCATTTTTTTACTGTTAAAGGTCTCTAAGACAGATATCTGCTGTTCAGTTTAAAAATACTGGCATATACTTTATCTTTGAAAAAATAATTTTGAATCAAAGGGTCAGCATGATAGCTGTAATAATTGTGTATCGCAATACAAATTCATTTAATGGTCATTCATGATGACAAATTAATGTAATGGCCTTATTACCAGATATTTGTGGTTAAATACTTCTAAACAAGTATAAGCCTGTGAATTGCATTTACTGAAAAGGTTTATTCATACATCTCTTAATGTCTTTCACTTTAGCTTCTTTATTCATTTCTAGAAGATGCAATCAATTCCTCCCTACCCCCCCCCT
>NW_010299756.1:0-3569 GCF_000700745.2 Antrostomus carolinensis | reverse complement strand
CCCCCCCCCAAATATACAAATACTTTGAGGTTATTTCAGAGTACCATTTATTCAGTGAATTTGTAGCTGTGTGTAAACTGAGCTGGAAAGAACAACACCAGCCTATTGTTATATGAAACATTCTCTGTGGATGGTGCCAACTTGGAACCTTCAGCTCAAGGAAGTATCCTGTGCTGCAAGTTTGCAGGTGCGTCCTGATCCTCTGCATGCTACCGCGTAGCGTATATATAGTAAAATTGAACGAGGCCCACAAAACTGAAGGGGGAGAAGGGATGGTTGCAAGCAAGCTCTGAGAAATGCCACAACAAAGGTACACCACTATTTCATTTTCACTTCCTGGGGAGGGAGGGAGGGAGACATCAGTACCAGATGGTTCTCAGACTGGAATATACACCAGTGGTATAGACAGAATGGAGAAAACAATGAACTAATAGTTCAGAGAAAATAGCTGGAACATTAACTTCTGACACCCTGTTGTCCCTTATTAAATAAAAAAGGATGCGTTTTGCCATGTGTGAACAAATTGATAAATAGGCTAGAGTAAAAGTAAATAACTTTTGATTATAAATTTCTATGCAAGTTTCCATGAGTTGATATATCAGCCTCGAAAACTGCAGGGTTAGTAGCAATTAGTGATTGTATAATCTGCTCAAGGGAGAACCTTAAACTAGTGAGACTAAAATGTAGTTTACAAAGTCACGTGAAAAAGTTTTAGTACTTGTACCAAGGGCTGAAACTGAACAGCTCAGGGTTGAAAGAGAAAGCAATAGTAAGTGTCTTTTATAGTTAGTTTCTTAAAATAGCTTAAAACTTTTGAGAGTAGCTTTGCTTCTTTTCGAGCTTCGTTTCTGAAAACAGCAGCTTGCTTTGTAAACTGCTTTTTGTTTCATAGTAGGGTTGGGGATTTTTTACAAATTTGTTTATCTAGTGAAAATGATTATCAGAAGATACCACAATGGTACATTTTTGAGGGAAAAGCTGTTTGCAGCCAGGTCTTGCTCTGCAAATTGAACAACTTGTATGTAAATGCAGTATACAAGCACCTTCTACACAAGGGCTAATGGATGTCATAGGTGGAAGCCCTAAAGGAAGAAAGACTACCTGTTTAACAAGATAAATTTCTCAGATTAAAGACCAGATAGAAACAAATGTCAACTTCTTAAATCCCTGCCACTCTCTTGGCATAGCACATTAAATTAATCCCAATAGTTCATTAATGTTACGAGGATGCCTTCACATAATTTCTTAACATAAAAGATGAGACTGTAGTGAACAGAAACTTAGTTGTTCTTACTGAGATATTCTAACAGTTAATTGTGGGAAGTACTAAGATTGCCTAAGGAATTTTCAACATCAAGAGCCTCTTGAAATGCCACAGGATATAAATGTGTCTTCAGACAGGAGAGGACTACCTGATTTCTTGGTGTTCCTGATGGTTTTAAGAAGGTAACTGGCAAATTACAGTGATAGATTGTACTTCATTCATAAGTAAATGCAGTTGGAGTATTTTATAGCAACACCCCTTCTAGTTATGACCTATTCTGATACTCTCCAGTTCCATTCCTGCGTGACTTTGCACTGTACCTGGACCAGCTCACCTGTCCGTGTGCTCTCCACTCCTGCAGTTGTGCTTACTGGATCTCACCTTCCTGGTTGGACTGGGATGTGCTGTCAGCTTTGGTTTACATGTAACTGAACACTCTGGGATTTTTGTTCTAGCTTTGTGCCAGCTGAAGACGTGCTAGGTACTGGATCTCTTTGTCTTTGGAAAGGAAAATGTCAGATACAAAACCTGTTAGCTTGCTGAAGACCTAATAAATCTGCATTTGTTATATGGAATGCTTAAACCAGAAAGACTCGGTATTTAAATAGGAAACTTTGTACTCCAGAACACTTGGGCAATTAAATTTTCCAAAACTTTCCTATTTAATATTTGTCTTAGTGGTTTAAGCCTTTTTTGGCTGCTATAGAATGTTTAGTTTATAAGTCTGGGAACTTCCATTTCATTACCCTACTGAAACTTGTGATGATTTACAAACCTGTATCTGTTTGCAGTGCTGTAAACCTGCCTGTGTGCTGAACTCCTGCTACTCTTGTCTCTCCTCCAGTGCTCCTGGCAACCTTTCTCTTATCAGCAGACGCGGTCATTCTTTTGGCAGGATCCTTCCCCTGGATGAGAAGGTCTTTAGCACAGTGATGGATAGCAGAGCTAATATTTGAACTACAACAAGAAGGGAATGTTTTCAGAAACGTTACCTACAGTGTTTAGAGTGCAGTTGAGTGAAACACTTGTGATCCTGGTAATTTTGCAGTCAGCTTCTGCACTGGTAACTCAAAAGCACTTCCTGGTTTATTCTGAAGCAGTCACTGGGCAAAAAGTAAAATTGAACATCCCTTGCCAGGACAAAATGCCTCGATGAAGTCTAAACATCTGGTTTACCTCTTAGGCTGCACCAGTCCCCACAAATTCAGATCTTGTGACTGAGGAGGTAAAACCTGTGAATAAATTTTTCCATCTCTCCTCTCCTTGTTCCCTTTTTCTCTTCTAATTTACACCCTAATATGCACAGATTAAAAATGCATGTAAACAAAAATATTCACAAAGCTGTTATGTTTTATAGATCCTGTACTTTGTCTGTTACTTTAGACAAAACATTTTCAGGTAGGGATTGTGTTTCCCCTACGTTTTGACAGTTGCCTGTGAGGATTTTAGCAGCTAGTACGTTTTTTTATTCAGCCTTTTTTAGTCATTATTACTAATACGTTTTAAGTGATGCATCATAAACCTTGAAATATTAATATTACATTAATAGATAAGGTAGAATTTACTTTGTGATAACGTCCTCTGTTGCTTTTATCACTATGACTGATTTAGATTATTTTAATTTGAATGGATTTATGGACAACTAAAATTCCAAGCAAGTAGTCACTCAACTTCTACATAAAGTAATCTTTGTAACTGAACTGCCCACAGTCAATATTATGTAAGAAGTAGATGCAGGGACAGATTAAATGGAGTTTAGTTCTTACAGAGGAGTTTGTCAAAGAAGTTCTTAAAATATCTTACCACAAAAAGCGAAGAAAACGGAGACCTTGGCACAGGCTTTTTGAGTTGTAGTTAATATCTTCAGGCAGTTTGTAGAAATTCAGATTTTGGACAAATGATCGCTAATCCTGACAACCACACGTGTCTTACCTTTGGGAAAGAAAAACTGTTTTTTAATGAGCCGCCGCAAGACGCCGTTTCTGTTTCCAGTCTCAGAAGAGCGAGTCGGGTGAGACTGCCCGGCCGTCTGTGGTGGCTCCTGGGCAGGCTGTCCCAAAAACCGCCAAGGGCAGAGACGGGTAGAGCTGTATAAACATCATTAAAGGCGGCAGGAAGGACGGCGGGGGAACCGGGGCGGGGGAACATGAAGCTGCTGAGGCTCCACCCGTCCAGCTTCTTGCAGGACAGGTCTTCCTCGCTGCTGCGGCGAGAGTCCATGGATCTGCCTCGAGTTCCCGAGGGCTCCCGGAGGCAGGGCCAGCGTTGCAAGCCGAGAATTTTCCCTCCCTCCTTTCCTCCCTCA